>NW_024080678.1:3303687-3560205 GCF_003009895.1 Hyaena hyaena
TGTTAATTGAAGGCTTCTCATAGATGGCTTTGATGATGTTTAAGTAGGTTCCTTCTATCCCAACTTTCTCGAGAGTCTTTATTAAGAAGGGATGCTGTATTTTGTCAAATGCTTTTTCTGCATCTATTGACAGGATCATATGGTTTTTATAAGATGTAGCCTTTAAATCTTTCTTGAGACAAGATTCCAAGTGGCCACTATTTCTGATAGGAGTTTTCAGTGGAAAGGAAATTTCCATGTTGTCAGAGTCCTAAGGCCTTAGTAGGTCAACCTAACCAGAGTACAACCCACTAAGCTTAATAACTGGACAAGAAGCAGATGCAGGGGATGAACAGAGAGCAGTGGGGGATTGCTTCCCTACACCCCTCTGCATCTTGCCATGCCTTGCTCAGCGCCTGACCCTCTTCTCTCCATTTCCTACAGCAGGAAAATATGCCCAAGAAACTAAATAAAAAGAATCAGAGAAGGGAATTCTCTTTCAGAGGTAGGTGGGGAGGGAAGACCCCAGGGGACCTGCAGATGGAAAATATGGAGAACCAGTGCTCAAAGTTAGGTAGGAGTCAGGGGAAGGAATTCCAATCCCAGTTCTGCCACTCATTGGTGTACAGACCAGCAAGTGGCTTAACCCCTCCGGTGGGGAAATGATACTCCCCTATCAGGTGGTTGTGACGGTCACGTGCAGAATGAGGAAGTGCCTAGCACACTGTTGGCACCAAATAAGTGGCTCTCTTAGGCTCGGCGCCTGCCTGTTCTTCCTTCTCTCTGGATGGTGAGAGCGGGAGGTTGGGTGCCTAGGACATGAAGGGATAGTCTTGCCTGGGCCCTGACCCAGTGCCTGACTTGCAGCTTCATGCTGAGGTTGACATTTTTAGGAATCAATGCTACAAAGCTCCTCACTCCAGGCCTCTGTTTGGGGTGCATTTAGGTCCTTAATTTCTTTTTCTTCCTTCCTCTTCTCTCTACCCTTTCATCTTTTAGAAACATTGCTCCTTGGGAAGGAGGAAAAAAGGAAGCCAGGTGCCTGCTTCTAGGCCGGTAATGTCAGTCTGTCTCATAAGGGGCGGCTCTACCCACTGGTAATGTAAGAGCCCAATCGGTGAATGTTAAGGAGGAGCCTGGGAGAAAACAACAAGATCGCAGGTTTGGGGTGGGATTGGGCATGATGGCAATGTTTTGACTTTTCTGATGAGGATGATGACATGAGGTAGACAGGTGGCAGCAGAAGTGGGAACCATGATACGCTGAGAAACTGCCACCAGGCCATTTATGCACTTTCCAGTTTAATTATATAAGAACCATATGGGACATGCGCCCACTTTAGAGATGGGAAAATGAAGGCAAGGGGCAGTTGGCCCAGGTGTCATTCAGGAAATAGCAGGCTGTGACTCTAACTAGGCTTCCAGGGCTCATGTTCTTGGTCAGCATACCACAGTCCCTCCAGAAAGGCACTTGTCTAGAATCTCCCTCAAAGCGTGGCCTTTGGAAAACTCTGGTGAAGAGTTTGAGACCTAAATCCCAAGTCTCCCAAAACATATGCCATTGCGGAGTCCATGATCAGTGGGGGGCTCAGGAGATGAGTCAGCCTCTGGTGACAGAGCAGAGCTTCCAGCTGGGGGGGTCTCAGAGTCCGACAGGTCTGCAGGAGGGCGCAGAGGCTGATGGGTCCGTCTGCATAAATGACCCTGCAGACTCTTGGAAGATAAACTGCCCTAAGGGAAGAGAGCCGGAAGGGGCGTGTGAGTAACCAGCAGTGATGTAGGCAGGAAGCTGGTCTGCAACCAACAGAAGCCTGGTGTTTCAGATCAGAAACTCAGCCCAGGCGATGGCAGAGCTGAAAGAGCTTTCCTTGGAAAGCTGTAAAAATGGGTAGGAGCCCAGCAGCTGGGCTCTGGGGCCATAGATGAGGTTCTGATGGGCAACAGCAGACATAGATGGTGCTCCCGTGTGCAGGATACTTCTGAGAGCTTTATACACATTATGCCCTTTAGGCGCCACACAAACCAATGAGGTAGGTCCTGATAGTGTGTCTATTTTACAAATGAGGAAACTGAGTCCAGGGAAATCATTGGGCTAAGTCACACTGCCACTGAGTGCAAGAACTGAGCATCACACTACTGCCATTTGGGCCTCTTCACCACTGTATGGAGGTAGGAGAGAAGGGATCTTCATTCACTGATAGCACATCAGGAGCTCCAGACATCATGGCTGGCTCAGACACACCCAGAATTTTGGTAGAAAAGCTCAGCCCATGTTTAACTGGCATCTGTCGGTAACCACATCCTTTGTGGGCACAGAGTGGGGACAAGCCACAGAGGCCCTGGCAGACAGGGCCAATGGCCAGAAGTTTTGGAAAGGACTACAGACTTTCCAGTTCTGCCTTTGGCTGTGAGGTTATGGTTCTCAGATGTGGTCCTAGCCATGGGCAAGGCCAAAGTGTGAGATTTCACACAGATTCATGGGAGGCCAGGACTTCAGGGTGAGCAACAGCAAGGCCGGAGGAAGGGATGGCTATATGTGAGATGCCACCTGGGGACTCTCAAAAACTGCTGGGTGATTCTCTTGCCTCTGGTGACGTGTCTAGTAAGAAGTTGCTATGGCTGAGGTCAAAGAGGCTGCTGCCTGTGTTCTCCTCTAGGACTGTGATGGTTTCCTGTCTCACACTTAGGCAGAGGCAAGGGAAACAAAGGCAAAAATGAGCTATTGAGGCCTCATCAAGATAAAAGCGTTCTGCATAGTGAAGAAACAACACTTAAACTCAAAGTCAACTTACAGAATAGGAGAAGATACTTGCAAATGACATGTCTGATAAGGGGTTAGTACCCAAAGTCTGTGAAGAACTTACCAAACTCAACACCCAATAAACAAAGAATCCAGTGAAGAAATGGGCAGAAGACGTGAATAGATACTTTTCCAAAGAAGACATCCAGATGGCTAACAAACACATAAAAAAAAGATGCTAAACGTCCTCATCATCAGGGAAATACAAATCAAAACCACAATGAGACACCACCTCACACCTGTCAGAATGGTTAAAATTAACAACATAAGAAACAACAAATGTTGGCGAGGATGTGGAGAAAGGAGAACCCTCTTGCACTGCTCGTGGGAATGCAAACTGGTGCACCCATTCTGGAAAACAGTATAGAGGTTCCTCAAAAAGCTAAAAATAATACTACCTATGACCCAGCAATTACACTATTAGATATTTACCCAAAGGATACAAAAATACAGATTTGAAGGGGCACACGCACCCCAATGTTTATAGCAGGACTATCAACAATAGCCAAACTGGAAAAAGCTCAAATGTCCATTGACTGATGAATGGATAAAGAAGATGTGGTGTGTGTGTATATATATATATAAAAGCCACAAAAAAACTGTTGTGTGAACTTTTCAGAGATGCTGGATTTCCATAAGTTTGCACTTGGGAGGCGGGGTCTGAGGGGGCCCTCCCTCACCCTGAGGGAGGTGCTGGTGGAAGGATTTGGGTTTCCCAATAACTGTCTCAGCACATCACTCACAGACTTTTAGGAGGAAAGCTGAGCTGCAAACAACAGGGAGATTGGGGCGAAACTGAGGGGAGAAAACCCCCCATTAGGAAAACCTGGCAATCACTTGTTTCTACATTGTAGGATGCATGGTAACCTCTGGAAGGAGAACAGGGAAACTGCTGGGTGCTTCGCCAAAATAGCAAAGACCCAGAGACTCTGAGAGCTGGGTGTGGCCTCCGAGCTGATCCTGAGTGTCCTCCTGGGTGTCGTCTCTGTAGCATGCAGCCGTGCGAAATGTCATGGTCACCACTGTTATGAACAGTAGTAATAGGTGCCATTCATTGAGCATCTACACTGGGCCAGGGATGCCAAGTAAGCACCTCACAGGCACTGTTTCTAGTCCTCATGTGCTCTGCAAAGCACGCATTATGTTAGATCAGTTCTATAGCAGTAATCTGCAGCTGGGTGGATTTTGCCTCCCAGAGGACATTTGGCAAAGTTTGGAGACATTTTTGGATGTTATACTCAAGGGCCTTAGTATAGCACCTTAGCATCCTATGGATAGAGGTCAGGGATGTTGCTAAACATCCTACAGTGGACAGGACAGTCCCCACAACAAAGAACTTAGCCCCAGATGTCAATAATGCCAAGGCTGAGGAATCTTATTTTACAGATAAAGAAACTGAGGCAGACACAAGAGTCCAACCTGGGTCTATCTGACTCTAATGACTGTGCCCTTCACCCTACACCCTACTCTTAGGCCCAGTGCAGCTGTACTCAGCTCCAAATCCATGCTGAAGCATCTGGCATGATGTAGCCAAAGTGTTAATGAAGGCTCCTTGCCCTGATATAGTAATTCCATTTCTGGGAATCTTTCCCAATGTTAGAACCCAAAACGCAACAAATCTTTATGCACAAGGATTTTCACCCAACCTTCTTTATGGGATCCAAAACTTGACAAAGAAATATATGTTTAAAAATAACAGTGTGGTTAAATAAACTCTGGTACATCTATGTGATGAAATAATAAAATTAGGCAGTCATTAAAAATGTTTACACAGAACTGCAATACCACACAAAAAATCCTTCTTTTAAAATGGTTCAGTTGGCGAAAAAATGAAATTCACAAATCTCATACTGTGAGATCAGGATTATGCTGTTTATTTATTTATTTATTTATTTATACTATTATTTTTTAAAATTTATTGTCAAGTTAGCTAACATTCAGTGTATACAGTGTGCTCTTAGTTTTGGGAGTAGATTTCATTGCTCACATAGAACATCCAGTATTCATCCCAACAAGTGCCCTCCTCAATGCCCATTACCCATTTCTTCCCTCCCCCACTCCCATTAACTCTCAATTTGTTCTCCGCATTCAAGAGTGTCTTATGGTTTGCCTTCCTCTCTGTTTGAAACTATTTTTCCCCTTCCATTTCCCCATGGATTATGTTATTTAAAAACTCTGCACTGAATAAATACCAAAAAAATCTCCCCCCAAAACAAAACAAACAAACAAAAAACAACCCCAAACAACCTCCAAAATAATGACTGAAGATTTCTCTGTCTAGTGGGATTGTGGGAGGCATTCCCTTCCAGCTTGTGTATAGCTTCTGAGTTTTGAGTTATGGTATGTGCTAACTGGCATTATCAGGATAACAAGCTTATCAAGGTGATACGTTTTCTTTCTTGTACCTTCCATCTACGTCAGGCTGAAGTATCATCTTTCCATCTGCCTTTCTCAAAAGCTCTCGTGAAAAAGTTCAGAACAAGAAAACTCACAAGGGAGTGGAGAAGAGAAGGTCCTTGATTTGGGCCCCTGTACCTCCCTTCTAGTTCCCCCAAGATGCTGGGACACCTTTGACCTTGGCTGGGCTAACCGTCTCTTCTGAGCATCATTCAGCTAGCCCTGCACTTCCAAGTTCCTTGCTTCTGCTCCTGTTTTCTCACCCTGGAGTGCCCTTTCCCTTATTCTCTCAACTACTGAAGACCTTTAAGGCTGCGACCAAGTATCACTTCTTCCATGCAGCTCTCCAGGATGCTCCCAGTCAGAATCCCCTCTTCCCCTGTGTACCCACAGTACCTGCTAATAAAGTCTAACATGTTAGTTGTTTAACTCTGTCATGTTTCACAGTTAATTGTTCACATGTCTGCTTCCTCTACTGAGCCTGAAGAGCAGAGACTGTGCCTCATTCATTGTCTGTTCCTGGAGGGGCAGGATGTGTGGTCAATAAAAACATGTGAGTCTGGACTCAGACTGCCTGAGTCTGAGCCTTTGACATGCCACTAACTAGTTGTGTGACCTTGGGTGAGCTATTTAACCTCTCTGTAAATGGGGATTTTTATAAACTAATGGATTTGTTGGGTGGATAAAAATAGTACCTACCTTATAATATTAAATGCAGTAATGCATATAAGTCACTTAAAGCACTTGAAGTCTAGCACATCCTAAGTGCTTAATAAATATTTAACACTATTTCTTTTTTTCTCACCATCCATCATTATCATCATCATCATCATTACTACCATCATCTTTATCACCACCATCACTTTCATCATCACAACATAACACCACCAGCACCATCATCACCACAATCATTATCACAATCACCACCACCATCACCATCATCACTACCACCACCATCATTATATACCCATCACCATTACCACCACCATCACCATCTCCGCCACCACCACCATCATCACAATCACCACCACCATCAGCAGCAGCCTAGTTCCTGACCAGAGGCCCTAAGGACATCTCTGAGGAGGCATGGCCATAGGAGATGGAAAGGCACAAGGATTCTGCAGTCATTAGCCCCATCCTCAACCCCCACCCTACACATATGTAGAGCACATATCTGCTGCTCCACCCATCAGCTTCGTGAACTCAAAACAACACATACACTTGTCGCTGGCTGCTCTGAGTTTGGGCAGCTGCAGCTGGTTCCAGAAACCTTACAGAATCCACTTATAACCAGGTTTCCCAAATGTCAGCCGTGGGGTGAATCACCATCAGGACTTCTCTCATATCTGTGGGCTGCAGGTACAATTTATCTACTTAATATTTTTCTTTAAATGAGCTCATTCTTTCACTCATTTTAAAAGGAAGCTTCATATGAGTGCCATAAAGGGAAAACCAATATTTTTCTAGTGCTCATGAAAAATTCATAGCAATTAAAAATAAAAAGTGTTTTGTGTATCACCTACGATCATCTCCTGTCCCACCCATGGGAAATGCTGCTGTAGACTCAGGTTATGGGAGCAGCTCCCACTCACCACCCCCCTGAATGCCAGACATGATCTCCCAGGACAAAGGGCTGTATGTTCCCATGGTAGGTCCTTCTGAACAAAAGACAGCAATGGAGGCGGAACTTCACCTTCTTCCTTCCTCTCTGTCTCATCCACACTCAGCTGGCACTTTCTACAATACACTTTCAAAACCTCCTATTATCCTGGGGGAGGAAGTATCGCCACCCTCTTTCTAGAGATGATAAAACCAGAGATCAGAGTCACCAAGTCACTTGCCTATGTCACACAGCACAGATGAGAAAACAGAGGCATTCTCCAGCAGCATCACAAACGGCTGTTTAACCTGCCCCATCAAAACCCCTTCCCTTGAAAAAGAAAAAATGAAAAGACCACATGTAATCCAAGTCATTAGATGCAACAGAAGACTGAACTCTGGATTCAGCAGGAACCTGACCATTCATTCATTCATTCATTCATTCATCAAATATTTATTGAGTCCTACTGTGTGCCAGGCATTGTTCCAGTTCTTGAGGATATAGTGATATTTTTAAAAAAACAACAAACCTTTCAGCTGTCATGGGTTTACAGTCTTGGTGGGGTGGACAGAAAATACATAATTAAACGTACAGTATGTCGGTGGTAATAAGAGCTATGAAGAAAAGTGAAGCAGGAAGATTGTAGAGAGAGCAGTGGGGGAGGGGGGAGGGGGAGGGGGCAGTCACAGGAAGGCCTCTCTGAGGAGGTGACATTTGAGTAGAGGCCCGAATAAAGTGACAAAGGAGTTTTGTGAAGATCAGGGGAAGAGCTTTCCAGGCAGAAGGGGCAGCAGTGCAAAGGTCCTGTGGTGGAGTGGAATTTTTGAGAAATACCAAGAGGCCAGTGGCCATTTTGCCACCTGAAAGGGTCACAGGTGCATCCTAGGGACTGGAGGCAGGGACTCTGTAAAGAGCCCAACTACATTCCAAACAAGGTAAGAGACCCTCTTGTCCAAGCAAAAAGGACTGAGGTGTTTTTTTTTTTTTCTTTCTAGAGATACTGAGGAGAGATCACCCAGAAACTCTTTTTACTCACTGTTGTAAATTAATGGCTCCATTTTGGTTGCCTCATTGAGTGGAAGAAACAAGTTCACAGTTTAGTGTGAAAAGACTACAGGGAGAGGCATTTTACAATGAGGCTGTCATTTCCTCCTCTTCAAGCCACAGAAAGTAAACACTATAATTAATGACTGTCCAATGGGGTTTCACGGGGAGCTTGTGGATAAGGCTGGGACATCAGGCAGATTAGACCTCAGAGGACACAAATGTGGGATTGAATGGGGCCAAATGCAGAGTCAAGTTGTTTCAAAAGTAAAAAAATAAAAAACAAAAAATAAAAAAGCCAGGACCTCTGCTTTTCTCATGGCCTTGCTAGGAGAGACTGGGTGGGCTGGGTTCCCCCAGATCTGTTCACTGGTTCATGGAAGGGGTGCCTGAAGGGACTGCCCACCAGTCTCTAGGTCAACTGTGATGTTCAGCACATCACTGTGTAAATTTTCTAGGGCTCAAGTTAAAAAAGTCTCCAGCCTGTGTTAGTGTGGAGGCCTCTGCAGCATCTTCATTTAGCTTTGTACTCATATATTTCAGACATATGTAGGTTTAGGTCCAGGTCTCTAAGATCAAAATCCAGTTCCACAGAATATTTAATATTTAAAAAAAATTTTAAGTGTATTTATTTTTGAGAGAGTGAGCAGGGGAGGGGCAGAGAGAGAGAGAGAATCCAAAGCAGGTTCCAGGCTCTGAGCTGTCAGCACAGAGCCTCACGCGGGGCTCGAAGTCACAGACTGTGAGATCATGACCTGAGCCGAAGTCGGATGCTTAACTGACTGAGCCACCCAGGCATCCCTCGAACATTTGATATTTGAGGGGACCCTCATCAAGAGTTCCCCTCATTTTCTTCAGGTCTGTTTCTCAGACGCATTCACTGTGCATCATCCCGTTATTCACTGACATGCGACAGCGATTTCCCACACTAGGAGTGATCAGGTGCTCACGATGCAAAGCTGAATTGGAACACAGCAACACAAGGCAGAGAAAGAAAAAACTGGATTTGAATGATCACTGCCTCTTACTAGCTGTGTGCTTGGGAAAGACATATATCCTTCCAAGTCTTTGTTTCTTATCTGTGAAATGGGAATACCTTTAATCTATTTCAGACACTTGGTACACGGTGGGTGCTCCAGAAAGAGTGGATGTATGTTCACCCCAAGCCATAACAGGCTGGACAAAGACAACGGCTCTGGACATCCTGATTGATCAAGTTCTGAATTTTAATGTGATGCTCTGAAGCTATAGGCAAAGGTTACAGGGAAAAGTCTCAGCCCATCTGGAAAGAATCCTTTGTGACTTTGTGCACCTCTGATTATGGAGAACATCCACGATCCATCCTACAGAGCAAATGGCAGATCCTCCGAGCTGGAAGGGATACAGCCCTTACTGCGCCTGTAACAGGTAGAAACATCCACTGGGCTTTTCCCAGAGGGAGAGCAGTCTAGAGGCGAGGCGGGAAACCTCCGGCTTGAGAACTGCACTCAGTCCCAGGCCCTCTAGCTCGTGGGTGTGACTGATCTTAGACAAGTTGCTCATTCTCCTCTTGCCTCGTTCCCGCCAGTGTGGACAACAGTCGTTACACTGGAAATAATTCATGTGGCTTTATCATAGTTTATCACAGCACCATAGTTATTGGTTCAGTAACAACAGCTGCTGCTATTATTATTACTGACTACTAAGAAGACCATGGGTAGGGGCTCTGCCCTTGACCCCGGACAGCCTAATTCCAGAAGAGCAGAGATGTCTGGGAACAAACTTGCTCCATCTCGCCTTTGCAGAAAAAGAGTAGCTTTTGCACTCCACACTGGTAGAGTAATCTTTGAATATGAAGAACGGCTCTCTATGTACACAGAGAGAGCAAGGCTTGTATTGATTCAGACCACAGAGCAAGCCACTCTAAATTACAGTCAGATCAGAAAAGAAGGCAATTTTATTACCTCCAGTCACTGAGGTGGCTTATCAATGCGCTTCTGCACACACATTCTGTGGGGCTGACTTAATGAATGTACAAAACCCCTTTGTAATTAGCAGCACCCCATTTGTATGCCAACAATTCATATGTGAAAGTCAACATTCAATGAGAACGACAGCGTCTAATTTACTGAGCAAATTGTCCTTAAAAACAATTTATGTCCTTAAAAACAAACTTCACCTGCAGGCTGCCTGCTTTGGTGAAGTACAGATTTATTTAACAAACCCTTTCTTAGAAGAGTGCCAGAATTCGGTACAGCCCCAGCCCAGGTGCTAGATGCCGAGAGGGATCCTTAACATATCCCAGAACAAACATTCGAGATGCCAGTGTAGAATCGGTGAGGGGGGTCTTTGCAGGTTATGCCCATGCAGACACAACCCCACCCTGGAGGCTGCTTGGACCGTCTACAACCAAACCCCTGGGGAGCTGTTAAAATGTAGACATTCTCTTATCCCTTTCCAATTACAGAAGGTATTTCAAAATACCATTTACACACATCAGTACCTCAACATAAAGGGGTCTTCAAAGCTGCTGCTAGGTCCTGTTGTATAATGTGCTAATAAAAGGATAGAATGACTACATCATAATTTTGATTTAAAAAATTTAGTAGCTGAATTTTATTTATTTATGTATTTTTAATGTTTATTATTTTGAGAGAGAGACAGAGCACGACTGGGGAAGGGGCAGAGAGAGAGGTTGACACAGAATCCGAAGCAGACTCCATGCTCTGAGCTGTCAGCACAAAGCCTGATGCAGGGCTCAAACTCACGAGTCATGAGATCATGACCTGAGTCAAAGTCGGCTGCTTATCCAACTGAGCCACCCAGGCCCCCTCAGCAGCTGAATCTTAATACAAGAAGTGTCCTTTGTAAATGTATGCACTTATTTCATGCATTAAAAAATATTATTCTGAGGCAGGGTCCACAGGCTTCACCAGGCTGTCAAAAGGGTCCATGGCACCCGAAAGTTTAAGAACAATAGCTGACTGGTAGGTGAAAGACCCTGTGATTGGTGGCATCTTGTGATTTCTGAGTTTGATGAGAATGGAAGCACAATTTCCAAATTCAGGTGCAAGGAAAGTAGCTCCCTGATGAGCAGAGAGCTCATGATGGCTTCCATTAGCTATGTCTTCTCTTTCTGGAAGGGCATGCTATGCACTACACGGAAGATTCCTGTCCTGTGTATGGGGAATTCCTTTGGGAAGAGGTGCAAGTTGCCTTCTGGACCTTGAATCCTTTCATGGTTCAGAATTTTCTAGAATTTCACACCAACTCATATTTCGACATAATCCAGCATATCTGAGATCAATGCTCTGGTCCCATCATGAACACACAATCGAGTAGTTTGGCAATCAATTGAATCAGAAGTAAATACATTTTTATTATTTTCTTCTGAATGGCCAGACTCAGGGTGCATAAGCATGGCAAATTACTGCTCAAACTTGAAAACACCCCACCTTCCTGAAAATCCCTCCCTTTTCTCTGCCTTTATGCTCCTCTCTCTCTCCTGCCCTCTCTCTGCCTCCCTCCCTCTTTCTCCCTCTGTCTCTCCCTCTCCCTTCAAAGTTCCTAAGTGCCAGGCATTATTCTTGACATTGGGGTTATATCAGTGAACAAATAAATGTCTCTACTTACTCTCTGTAAGAATATATTCTAGTAGGGAGAGAGAAACAATTTAAAAAAATAAGTAAAATATAGAGTGTGGCTAGGTGGAGGGGGAAGGGTAATGATTGCTAATGGTCACCAAGTTTCTTGTTGGGGTGATGAACACTGGTGTCTAAAACTGAGTGTAGTGATGGTTGGCACACCTTAGTGAGTAACTAAAACTCACTGAATCACATGCTTTGAAGAGACGAACAGTATATAAATTTTATCTCAGTGAAACTGTTGTTAAAAAAATATATGGGGGAGGGCACCTGGGTGGCTCAGTTGGTTAAGCATCTGACTTCAGCTCAGGTCATGATCTTATTGCTCGTGGGTTCGAGCCCCGCATTGGGCTCTGTCCTGACAGCTCAGAGCCTGGAGCCTGCTTCAGATTCTGTGTCTCCCTCCCTCTCTGCCCCTCCCCCACTCACAATCTCTCTCTCTCTCTCTCTCTCTCTCTCTCAAAAATGAATAACTGTTTAAAAAATATAGGGGTTAAGGGTCTTCAGGGTATTATGATTTTGGGTGAGACTTGAAGGTAGTGAGGGAGCCAGCCATGTGGCTATCTGAGGGGGAGTGGTTGAGGAAGAGGGAACAGGAAGTACAAAGGTCCTGAGGTATGGCTGCTATATTCAAGGGAAAACAAGGGACCAGGATGGCTGGTGTTCAGGGGGCCTTGGGGGAGAGTTGAGGAATAAGAGGGATAAGTGCGGTGGCTTGGAAGCAATTATAAGAGCTTATTTTAACTTTTCCTATGGGTCAGATGGAAAGCCAGTGGAGGATTCTAAATAGAGGAAAAGATGTGATCTGACATATGCTTTGTACAAGCATTTTTAAATTTCTTTTTTTAATGTTTATTTATCTTTGAGAGAGAGAGAGAGAGAGAGAGAGAGAGAGAGAGGTGGGGGAGGGGCAGAGAGAGAGGGAGACAGATGATCTGAAGAGGGCTCTGAGCTGACAGCAGAGAGCCTGATGCAAGGCTCGAACTCACGAACCGCAAGATCATGACCTAAGCCGAAGTCAGCTGCTTAACTGACCCAGTCACCCAGGTGCTCCCCAGACATATGCTTTAAATGGACCTCACTGGAAATCAACAGTGAACAGCCATCCTTTACAGACCATTTACTGTGTGTCAGCCACCATGGCAAACCCCCTCTATGAGCACTGGCTCACTGAATCATCACAGCTATACTTTAAGTTAGGTACTATTGTTTTTATTTTTCTTTTTAAATTAAAAAAATTTTTTTTAAGTTTATTTATTTATTTTTGAGAGAGAGAGAGCACAGGTAGAGGAGGGGCAGAGAGAGAGGGAGGGACAGAGAGAGACAAAGAGAGAAAATCCTAAGCAGGCTCTGTGCTGTCAGCGCAGAACCTGATGTGGGGCTCGAACTCACAAACTGTGAGATCATGACCTGAGCCGAAATCAAGAGGTAGATGCTTAACCAACTGAGCCACCCAGGCACCCCTAGTTTCTTTATTTTATGGAAAAGGAAACTCTGAGGCTCAGAAAACATTAAGAACTTGACTTACAACAGTGACAAAGTCAGGAACTTTACCAGGCCTGTCTGACTCGAGCCCTTGCCTTCCCCTACAGCTATCACGGCGCCAATTTCGGCACACGGCCTGTGCTCCATAAAAGGTGTCACCTGGTTGGTTACAAAGCACTGTCCTGAGGGCAGTGGCACCTCGGGCACAGAGAGGGCCAGAGAGCCGGTGTCCACTTACTGAGCTCTGCGATGCTGCCCACGCGGGTGGCCAGCAAGGACTGTTCGATGGTCCTCAACTCCGACTGGCTGAACATGGGCAGCTCCCCCGGCTTGTTTGTCCGCTGAGGGTCTCTGTGAAGGTTCAGGCTGTCTGGCAGGCACAGCACCCCTGAAGTTGGCGGGAAGAGAGAATGAAAGAAAACAGACTGTTATTTTTCAGTGAAACGGGGAGCCAGGGGGTAGGGTGGGGGGTGGGCACAAAAACCTTGCACAAGTTCAAACCACACCAGAGTTGGTGCCACAAAGCCAACCGCGAAGCCAACACGGGGACCAGGGCTCTGAACTCTTTTTAGAAGAGATGACTGGTTACTTGAAAAGATTTCCTCAAAATCCTGACCTGCGGACTTTAACAAACATGTGGGTATTCATCTGCATGCACACATTGCCAGGGGATACAACACAGAACACCCTTTCCCCCTCCAGCCCAGCTTCTATCTGTTCAGAGATGCCTCTTGAGAAGCCAGTGGTCACTGTCCCACTCTCCCTCCCAGAGGCAGCTGCCATCCCCAAGTGTCCCTGAGCAGAGGAGTTGTCTCTGCTGACAGTTGCTATTAGCCCAGCAAACTTAACTCCGGGTGGTTGGGCTATTAATTTGTTAGATAAAACTCTGGCTTTCTCTGTGGAGCTATATGTCAGGAGGTAGAAGAGTCTCCATGGAGTTTTATAACTTCATGGTGAAAAATCTAGGAGAAATCCCTGGAATCTAATTATTTCTTCCCATCCTTTCCATTCCATGAACATTAAGCAAGAGCCTGGGAACTTGCTTTGGTTTCTTATTTAGAAATATTCACTTTTCCCTTCACCACCCAGAAGTTCCTATGCAGAGCATGCTTTTTAGCTCCTTGACTTTGGGCTTGGCTAACTGGCTTACTTTGGCAGAAAGTATATTAATGGACATGATGGAACCACAGGACTGAAAGAACTTGTACGGCTGAACTTGCTCTCTTGTACCTCCACCATCATCATAGGAAGAACATTCCCTTTGCTAGTCTGCTAGTCAAAGGGCGGGGCGGGGGGGGGGTGAGAAGACACACAGAACAGATCTAGTACCTCCCTGTAGCTTAGAGCTGCTCCACGGAAACAAACACATATTTGGTATGACTTTGAGATCGTGTGGGTTTTATTTATTTATTTATTTATTTATGTTACTCAGCATTGTTATGGTGATAACTAACAGATACAACTACCAAGTGCAGATCATTGAGGACACAATGACCAAGGCAGGTGGGTATTGTGCTATGCTAGGGGCTGAGGATTCAGTGATGGATAGAATACACATACTCCCTGTCCTCAGTGGGCTCATAGTCTAAGTGAAGGAGGAGACTGCTAACACACATAACCATGAAGCCATATGGTACATGCTCTACAGCAGAACAGGAGGAATGAAGGGGTGTCTTAGCAGGGATCTGAACAATGAGTAGTTGTCAATAAATAGGAAGCATTTGTTGAGAGCCTACTCTACTCCCAACCCTGTTAGAGGGTTGCATTTTGGAGATACAAAAGCAGCAGAAGACATATTTGAGGAGTGCATAAACTAACCAAGGAGCTAAGACTGCCAATGAGAAAATAACATGGGGAAAATACAAGAGTGTCAATATACAGGTGCTGTGAGACTTAAGCCAACTGGAAGGGTGAGGGGAGACAGACAGAATGCAGAGGTCAGCAGTTCAAGCCCAGTGTTCAGCCTGCTTGAAATACAAAACCTCAGCAAACAAAGGTTCCTGCTCTGCAGATGGGCAGGTGTGAGGTGGTACTGGTCACACACCACTTCTGACCCATGTTGCCCAATTAGTGACTCTAGACACATTGAGCCAGTAACTTTGTTCCACGGTGTTTCCCATCCACACCTAACAGGATGACACAGTGGAGAAGGCAATACTAGTAGATGATTTTTGGATGAATACCGAAGAAATGGTTGAACAATGAAAATAAATAGCCACTGGATTTTAATATTCTCATAATCAGGAAACTGGTCAAGTAAGTGTCTTTCTAAAATGGCTCTCTATTATTTTTCAAATATTTGATTATGATTCAGAATAAAAAGATATTTTATATCACAGCCCAGTGTGTACACACACACACACACACACACACACACATCACCACCACCACCACCAGTACCACCACCACCACCATCCACACACACTTCTCATGTTTTCCATGAAAAAAATCTCACAATCCTTACTATGTATGATACACTGTCATTTTTTCCCTTTTCACATCTATCTTAATAAAAATGCTGGTCTGCAGCCCCAAAAATGATCTCATGACCCACTAATGGGCCATGATGAGCAGTTTGAAAACACTGTGGACTGTACCAGTACACAACTCGGCATTACGTGGGCAATACAGATTCCCCGTTCGCTGGGCACTACCTAGTGCTGTGCGGATGGAGACGGGATCCCTGCATTTCAGAAACCCTTAGCCTTGCAGGGAAGATAAGACCTTCACGGAAACGCCCAACATCCAAGGCGGGCCTCCTGACTGTCTCCTTTCCCTCAATGGGTGACTCATCTTCCTGTTCAACCCAGGCTGGGATGCCCTGAGTCATCCTTGCTTCCTCCTGTTTGCTCACCTGCTGAGACATTTGGTCAGAGGCCAAGTTGAGTAGCCGTTGCCATGGCAATGAATGTTGGTCCAATCCCTCATTGGACGTCCCCAGTGTCCCTGACTCAGAAATCTACTACATGTGGAGAGCTCATTGCAGACGGCACCAGGTGACCATGACCCAGTGGCGTAAGGAGCCCAATGTTCCAGGGTATGAGGTGGTGGTCAGGGGGCTTCACAACAAAGGTGATCCGTCTTCACAAGAGCCCTGAATACTGAGGGGGACAAAAGTTTTCTAATTCATAGTACAAGTGACCCTTATATGTACTCACGGTATTGCTTTCTTGCAATTTTCATTACATGCAGCAAGTTCTCACTTCCAACATGCATCTGAAATTGCTTCACACACTGGATGAGGTATAAGCAAATGGGTTGGTCTGGAACCCAGGGCTTTCGTCCTGGCTCTCACTACCTATCTATCGATGTTTAACTTTGGGCAGGTCACAGGGGCTCTCTGGACCTCAGTTTCCTTTTCTGTGACAGGGAGGTCATAATAATGGCCTTGTCTCCCTCAAGAGGTTGCTGGGGGAGAGCAATGAAATGGGATAATGTGTATTAAAGTATTTTGCATGTGTTGAGCAAATATTAGGGGCTCAACATATGTTAACTGTGATGAAAATCAGTTAATGTGTATAAACCCAGCTTTGGACTACTTTATGCTTTATAATAAGAATAAGTAATTTCCTTTGGAATTTTTCCTCCTTTTTTTAGAGGGTTATGAAATTTACATGTGAAAATATAATTATTCAAAGAAGCTTTGAAAACTAGATTACTGAGATTTAATAAATCTATGATCGATCTATTATGCAAAGATCATATACCAGGGTTTTCTTTCTTTTTTTCTTTTGGAGGACTCTGTAAGGGATATATGCATACACTGGAATTATTTATTTTTTGTATAAAAATCAACTAGGTCAATAAGAAGGTCCCAGCATGCTATTTTAGTGTCAGACGCAGGCCTGAGCTTTGGACTACTCACCAATTTCCGTTACTGGAGCCAAGAAGAGCCCCGGCCTGGCGATTGAGACTCAAGTTCAAAGACAGGGGGACCCAGTGTTCAAATATGACTTCTTTGGATCTGGAGGAAATAATCTCTTTGGGGAGCAGGTGATCATCAGCTACTGTTAACAATGAGTGTGAAGAGGTCATGGTCTCCCTGAAATTCTCTTACCTTGGTATGGGTTGTTCATTTATCTAAGCCAGGGAAATTCTTCACTTTCTCAAAAGGGTCGGTGGGTCCTAAAAGATGATGAACTAATGCTTTTGAATGTCCATACTCCCAGCTACAACCAGGTCTCTCTGCCCTGGGACTGGCTGTAGGTGGGGTGGTGTGGGTCTGGCATAACCATGGGCTCCAGTCACGTGGCAGCCTCTGTGCAACCTGGACAAAGAACTTCCCAGGTCCCCAGATTCCATGTCTGCAAAGAGGGGTTAAAGTATCTCCTCCATCGGTTTATTGCGGTGATTGTACAAGATAATACATATACTTAAAGCCTCTGGCCTATAGTAAGCGTCTGCTAAATATCCTGTTCCCACAAATGTGCAGTTTTGTTTATTTAATGTCTGGATTCAAATAGTCTTGAGGATCATCTTTCCAAAATCTTGTGGGACTGGAGACAGACAACCTTTTGGTTAGGTTGCTTAGAACATAAAATATGAGAACTCCTCCTCCGGGCCAACCACATGGGCATTCTGTCTCCGATGGGGACAATCAGGGCTGCATTTCTGCCTCCCTATGTGCCTACCTTCCTATATGCATAGGACAGCCCCATGGCAAATATAACACCCCCCTCCCCGCCCACATCCCTTCTCTCCTCTCAGCTTCTCTCCAAGTCTCCATTCTATTATTGGATCTGGAAGCCATTTACCCACCAAGAGAAAACCAAATAAGACAGCCACCAGCCCTCAGCCATTCTCCCCCCAATGATGTTGGTGACGACAGTGATGGAGGAGTTCAAGGAGATTATGCACGTCTTGGCACTCAGTACACAGGCTTGGGTTCTGCTTTGTCTGTCTGGCTGCAAGAGGAGAGAACAAATTCTCCAAGCCTCGTCTGCCAAGCTAGACCTTGTTTGCTGCTCAGTTATACCCAGAATTTAAAGTGGAGGGTCCTGGCACCAGTACCAGTTTTAAGAAACAGGAAGGAAGCAGCTGGCATTCAGCACACCAACCCTTAAATGGGTACCAGCGAGACCTGGCCAGGTTCAGATTTCTGTGCTGCCAAACCCCAGCTGTGCAGCACAGGGCTTGTGACTTGGCTCTTCTGAGCTTCTGTTTCTCCCTCTGTAGGCTGTCTGAAGCTATCTACTGCATAGCATGGCTGGGAAGCCATAATGGGATAATATATATGGACAACCTGGCACAGAAAAGGAGTCAATGAATGTTTGCTAATAATCCAAGTGAAGTTCTTTGAAGCTAAAGATTTAGTAATTCAATAACATGATGCCAGAAGGCTTTCTTTTACTGTTAAATTTATTAAGGAGCAAGATAGGAAGTTATCAGATTTTTAAAAATATCTGCACAACTGGCTTGGAAACCCCTTTTTCCTTTAGGATACTTGGCAGTGGGAAACAAATTCGGGGCTGGCTTGGCGAACCCATTCGTGTGTGACAGGCATGCCACACTCCAATTAGAATAAACCCAGACCATGGCTCATTTTTTCTTTGTAGTGAATTTCATTCAAAGGGAAAGTTCTTAGGACTTCTGAAGTCAAGCCATCAAAAGAAATAAGAGGTATAAAACACAAAGATGGAGAATTTTCAGAAATGGGTTCAATAACATGCCCATACATGGAGCCTGAAGTACATAAATGGAATAAGCACGCTGACCTTGAAAGAACATGAAGATACTTATGGATCAACCACAAACACTGAACCCCACGAAGACAACAGGACACTTTTCTGTCCTCAAAGGCTCCTGGTTGTCAGGAGAGACAGACCCAGCACCAAGTGAGACGCTATGAGGGATGGATTGTGGCAGAGGCATGTATGAGGTCTCCCAAGGGGAGCACAGTGAGGTGAGTACACGTTGGCCCAGGAGCTTCTGGGAAGTTTCCCAGGGTAGCTTAGCACTGGGGCTGGGACTTGGGGAAGCAGACATCTTATAGCAGTTGAGAGTGTGGAATCTGGAGCCCAAATGAATCTCAGGTTGAATTGCAGCTGTGCTACTTTACAGCAATGTTGCCCAGGCTTCCCTCTTCCTCGGTTTCCTTGTGAATAACATAGGCATGGTCATCGTGCAACCTCATAGGGCCACTGGATGATCAAATAAGTAAACACATGTGAATCCTGGCCCCTCTAAACAGCTCAGTAAATAGCTCACTATAATATCTCATGATGATGATGATGATGATGATGATGAAGAAGAAGAAGAAGAAGAAGATTATGATGATGATGATGAGAAGGACATTCCAAAGAAGAACAAAGGCCCAGAGGCATGTGCTCTGCGTGTAACTGGTTGGAGCAGAGGGAACAACCTGGGAACAGAGTGTGTAGGAGGAGAGAATGAGAGGAAGGGACCATGGAGGGCACTGGGCTAAAAAGCATCTAGACTTAAAAACTAAACCTTTACCTTCCAGCCACCATGTTTCTCTCTCCCCTTTCACAGCCAAAATTCTAGAAAGAGTAGTCTGTACCAAGTATGTTCATTTTTTTCCTGACCCTCGTTATCTCTAAACCTGTTATTGCCATTTCTGCTAAGTGCCCAGCAAGTTCATATTCATCCTTCAAGGCCCAATTCAAATGCCACTTTTGACATCCGAAGGCTCAAAGAAGCTAGGGAGTTCCCAGTCCACAGAGGGAGATCCTGAGAAATAAGGAAACTATAGCTTATTGTAGCCGATGTACCTACTGCATACTGAGGCAGAGAAAGGCAGGGACAAGGTAGGGTCACAAAGGAGGAAGTGGCCCAAGGTGACACCAGAGTCTGCCCTCCCCATATGAGCCAGGTGCAGCCAGCTTTCCCTAGCAGTCAGCTCAGGAACAAGGGAGCGAATCAGAACCGGAGTTTGGGCATGTCAGCCTTGAGAGCAGGGCACAGTGGCAGCCATGCTGTTATTAAGGCACCGTATGTGGTATGAGGCACACAGAGACAGTGAGGCAATGGTGTAGTTCTAACACTAAGAGCATAATAAGAAAATCAACTGTTACAGAACTGTGAAGAAACAAAAGCAAAATACTCTGTTCATTCATTCATTCATTCATTTATTCACTCAGTGAGTATTGCTTGAGCACCCACTAGGTGCTAGGTTGCCCTTCTGGGTACTGGGAATCTCATATCAAAATACTGGAAGTCCTTGCTCTCTTGGTACATGTGTTCCAAATACGTAAGTAGAATATGTAGCTGGTTGGGTGGTAAGTGCCATGGAGAAGAGATAAGCAAGAAGATGGGGAATGCTGGATCTGGGAGCAGGTCCCTCGCACCAAGAAGGGGCCATTTAAAGGCAGACATGAAGGAAGTGAGCATGTGAGCCAGGCTGATATCTTGGGGGAAGAGCAAGCCAGCAGAGGGGTTCATAAGGGTAAAGGCCCCAAGAGGGGTGGGCTTGTCTTGCTGGAGGAAGGAACAGAGAAGGTGAGGAAGTAGTAGGCAGTAAAGCCAGAGAAGTGCTGAGGGCAGTTTGGGTTGAGCCTCGTGGGTGACTCTAGACTTTGGCTTTTACTCTGAGCAAGATGGAAGCCCCGGGAGGATTCTGAATAGAGAAGGGATGTGCCCTGACCTTTTTGGAGGGTCACTACAGCTGGCGGGTGGAGAATAGGTGGCAGGAAATGGCCAGGGCAGGACCACAGCAGTAATGGTGGAGACTACCAAAGTGATTCTCCATACAATGTGAAGGTAAAGCCAGTGGAGTTGCTAATCAGGTGTAAAGTGTCAGAAAAAGAGAGGAGCTGAGAACAGCTCCAGGGTTTTTGGTCTGTACAATTGAAAGGATGGATTTGCCACTTACCAAAATGGGGAACAATGTGGGAGGGGAAGATTTATGGAAAGGATCAAGAGTTCAGTCTTGTTCAGTTTGAGACACTGTTGGACACCCCAGAGGAGATGCTGGGCTAGCTTTCTTGCTGTCTCTCCTCACCTCCCATGAAGCAAACCCTCATCATGTAAGCCCCGTGGTGGTTTATGCTTTTCCCCTGTCTTTCTTCTTCCCTGTCCCTAGGGAGCATTATTAAATATCCTTGAAAAATTGTTGGATGCCTCCTTTGCCCTCCCTCCACTCCCAGGGTTCTCCCTTTATTGCATTATCCTTGCAACTTCTCCTCTAGAGTCCTGAGCTATGTCCATCTCATAGGGGCTTAGAAGGAGAAAGAGACTCAGCTTTCCTGTCTCTGTAATGATGAGTGCTTGGGGCCATGCAGGGTTTGTGAGCATCTGCTTTGGCCCCTGACCCCTCCTAAGGGGCATTTTAGACTTCCAGCTAGGTCTTGGGTAGCTGTGGAAATAATAAAGGTCAGATTTTAGAGATCATCTGGTTCCTAGAGCATGGACTGTGGCTTTTTGGAAGTTCTCTGAAAAATATCTCCCTTGCTCACTATATAGCAGTTATACTAATGGGTATTGAGTCACATGGTAGTGATAAACCTCAGTTCTGGGTGTGACTGACAGGGAAGTTGTGTGTTCGAGTGTTTTGAGTTAAAAACTGGTCTCTGATGTTTCAATAAACACATGGCAACAGGCCAGCGTGAAATAATGAGGAGGCAGAGACTCTCTAGTCTTACATCAAGGTGGCCATGCATCTTCCTCTTGGACACGTAATGCAAATTCATCCATCAATCTATCCACTCAACCATCCATTTATCCATCCATCCAAACTTCTGTTTATGTAATGGATGATCATTTAATCAATTAAAGGGTAATTAATTAATTAAGGGTTTTTTTAGTATCTACTATGTGCTACACATTGTGCTAAGTAATGGAGGTTCAGCAGGAAACAAAACATAGCAGCACCTCTTGTAGAGCTTAATCTTTATTCGTCTATCAATGCATCCATCCATCTATGCTTCCTTTCTCCTTTCCTTCCTCCCTCTCTCCCTTCCTTCTTTCCTTCTTTCTGTCCCATATAATTTGCCAGGTTGGGATTACCATGAAGGTAAGACACAGACCTTGTCCTTCAGAAATTCATAATCTAATGTGATAAGTACACATGCTCATGAGCGTCACAGGTGATATAAGAGAAGTCTGTACATGCTACACAGATGACACAAATAGAAACTGGATATTCCCACCTGGCTGGTGTGTCAGGAAAGGTTTCATAGATGAGCTGACATAGGATCAGTATCAAAAGAGGAGCTGATGTTCACTAGGTGAACTGGATTAAGGGTGAAGGAGAGAAGGGCAAACCAGACAAAGCAGCAAAAGCCAAGGCATAGAGGCAAGAAAACTCCTAGTGCACTGTAGGGACTATAATAAGCTGGGGTGCTGGACTGAAAAGAATCACAGTGAGGTGGTGACTAGGGAGAGAGGTAGAGACTGGATGGTGGATGGGCTTGAGTGCGCCTTGCTGAGGGACTTGTACGTCATGAGGAGGGGAACAGTTAAGTCCCCTGGGAGGCAACTCTGATGCCTCATTTGTTGTCTCCACGAGGTCAGGACTCATTGCTAGTGTTGTGGACAGAATAACCATCAAACACTCAGATTTGTCCATAGTCAATGGGAGATATAACAGAGGCAAAGAATTTGCCTCTGCCCAGAATGGCACTCTGCTCAGGCATCGGACTCAGGTCAACATGTTGCCTCATATCATTCTTTGCCTCTCAGATCTTCTGGACTCAGAGTGCTGCCTGGGGGTCTTTTCTGGCTCAATGTATGTCTAAAATTTGACCTCTGGCTTTCCAGGACTTTTTTTTTTAAATAGTTTATTGTCAAGTTGGTATCCATATAACACCCAGTGCCCCAGTGCTCATCTCCACAAGTGCCCTCCTCCATGCCCATCACCCCCTTCCCCTCCCCCCAACCTCCATCAGCCCTCAGTTTGTTCTCAGCATTCAAGAGTCTCTCATGGTTTGCCTCCCACGCTCTCTCCCACTATTTTCCCCCCTTCTTCTCCCCCATGGTCCTCCGTTAAGTTCCTCCTAATCCTCCTATATGTGCAAACATATGGTAGCTGTCCTTCTCTGCCTGACTTATTTCGCTCAGCATAACACCTTCAAGGTCCATCCATGTTGCTACACATGGCCAGATTTCATTGTTTCTCATTGCCATGTAGTATTCCATGGTATAGATAAACCACATCTTCTTGATCCATTCATCTGTTGATAGACACTTAGGCTCTTTCCATGTTTTGGCTATTGTTGAGAGTGCTGCTATGAACATTGGGGTACATGTGCCCCTATGTATCAGCACTCCTGTATCCCTTGGATAAATTCCTAGCGGTGCTATTGCTGGGTCATAGGGGAGTTCCACTGTTAATTTTTTGAGGAACCTCCACACTGTTTTCCAGAGGAGCTGCACCAGTTTACATTCCCACCAACAGTGTAGGAGGGTGCCCGTTTCTCCACATCCTCGCCAGCATCTAGAGTCCTCTGATTTGCTCATTTTAGCCACTCTGACTGGCATGAGGTGGTACCTCATTGTGATTTTGATTTGTATTTCCCTGATGAGGAGGGATTCTGAGCATCGTTTCATGTATCTGTTGGCCATCTGGATGTCCTCTTTGGAGAAGTTTCTGTTCATATCTTCTGCCCATTTCTTCACTGGATTGTTTGTTTTTCGGGTGTGGAGTTTGGTGAGTTCTGTATAGATTTTGGATACTAGCCCTTTATCTGATATGTCATTTGCAATTATCTTTTCCCATTCCATCGGTTTCCTATTAGTTTTATGGATTGTTTCCTTTTCCTGGACTTTTGATACCCACTTGATCCTTCTCCATTTCTGTCTGAGCTTCAAGATCTTAACTAGCCCCTTGGTGTGGCTGAGCAGGGCACCTGGTTGGATTCCCTGCCCCCTCAGCACTGTGTTGACAGCTTCCAGCCTAGGCTGACTCTCTGCTTCCTTATCAGCATATTGAGATAATGTAGTAAGTTGAAAGCTTGCCTCTATGCATCTTGTGTCCACCCTCTTCACCACCCACTCCCTTCTTAGACATTCATTTACAAAACTGTAAGCTATGTTAACTAACTTGAATTTAAATTTAAAAAATGTAAGCTAGCTACTTTCAAAGCATTAATTATAAAGTTATACATGACCATTCCAAAAACTTCAACAGTAAGAAGGGGATAAAAGGTAAACTGAAAGCAACTTCCTTTCCTCCCCCTGCAACTAGTCCCACTCTCCACCAGTAACCACTGGGGTTCTCTGTTTGTTGTGTGAGGTTCCAGAATTTTCTATCCATTCCCATTTATTGACTTATTCATTCACAAGTAGTTACTGAGTCCAGACAATGTGCAATTTGCAGAAAAGAGAGAGGTGGTATGAACAAAACAACACACAAGCCCTACTCTTATGGAAACTCAAAGTCTGGCTCAGGCAATGAACATCCACCAAGTAATCACACAAATAAATAAACAAGTGCAACTATGTGAAGTGCCACGAAGAAAAGTACACGTGTGCGCACCATACCCTAACCAATGTGACAGCTGAAAAATTATGTCTAATTTAATTTGATTTCACGTAACTATGAGCGAGACAACTTTTTCACAGCTACTAGCATCTGTTTTCCTTTGTTTCAGAAGTGCTTTTGCATATCTTTGCCTAGGGTTCTATAAAAATATCAGATTCTCACTGATTTGTACAATTCTTTCTATATTAATGAAATTAGTCCTTTATCAGACATGTGCCATGCACACATTTTCTTAGTTTGTCACCCGCCTTTGAGTATTTTTCCAAGTAGGATTATTTTCATTCAACACAGGCAAATGTCTTACTCTTTGAGTTCTGGGTTTGGGGTGGTATGTTTTGAATTTAGGTGGCCCCAATTCATTTCTATTTCTTTCTTCTTATTTCTCACTACCTCCCCTTCTAATAGACTTTATTTTTCAGAAGAGCTTTAATTTGCAGCAAGACTGAGCATAAAATACAGAGACTCCCTGCGTATTCCCTATGTCCACTCATGCATAATCTCCCCCATTATCAAGGTCTCCATCAGAATGGCCCATTGGTTACCATGGATGAACCTACATTGACACATCATTATCATTCAAAGCTCACAGTTTACATTAGGCTTCACTCTTGGTGTTGCACATTCTGTGTGTTTGGACAAATGCATAATGACGTGTATCCACCATTATGATGTCATACAAAGTAGTTTCACTGCCATTGAATCATTCTTCCCCTTGCTCCACCCATTCACCCCTCCCTCCTCCTAATCCCTGCCCATCACTGATCTTTTAACTGACTCCATTGTTTTGCCTTTTCCAGAATAATACAGTGCTTAGCTTCTTCATATTGGCTTCTTTTACTTAGTTCCTCAAGTATTTTCATGGCTTTGATACTCATTTCTTTTTAGTGCTGAGTAATATTCCACTGTCTAGATGTACTACAGTTGATTTATCCATTTATCTAGTGTAAAAAATCTTGGTTGCTTCCAGGTTTTGGCAATTATGAATAAAGCTGCTATAAATATCCATGTACAGGTTTTATATGAACATACATTTTCAATTCCTTTGGGCAAATACTTAAGGAGCTCAGTGCTGTATTAACCTTGTATCCTGGAATCTTGCCATTATTGCTTAATACTTCCAGGAGTTTTCGGTCAGTTCTTTTGGATTTTCTACATAGATAGTCACGTTACCTGTGAACAAAGGCAGTTTTATTTTTTCCTTCCCAATCTGCATACCTTTTTCCCTCTTCTCTTGTCTCATTGCATTAGCTAGGACTTCCAGTAAAATGCTGAGAGTGCACATCGTCACCTTTTTCCTGATCTTAGTAAGAGAGATTCAAGTCTTTCACCATGAAGTATGATGTAGCTGTAGAGATTATGTAGATATTTTGTAGACAAAGAGTTTTATCAAGTTGAGCAAATTCTGCTCTTTCCTAGTTTACTGAGTTTTTATTATGAATGAGTGCTGGACTTTGTCAAATGATTTTCTGTATCCATTGATGTGGTTATGTGATTTTTCTTCTTTAGCCTGTTGATGTGATGGATTGCATTAATTGATTTTTGAATGTTGAATCAGCCTTGCATGCCTGGGATAATCCAACTTGGTCATAGTGTATAATTCTTTTTATACATTATTGAATTTTATTTGCTACTATTTTGTTGAGGATTTTTGCATCTATATTCATGAGAGATATTTGTCTGTAGTTTTCTTGTAATATCTTTGTCTGGTTTGGATATTAGGGTAAGGTTGGACTCACAGAATGAGTTAGGAAGTATTCCCTCTGCTTCTATTTTCTGAGAAAGCGTGTAGAGAATTGGTATAATTTCTTCTTTAAATGTTTGGGACAATTCGTCAGTGAACCCATCTGGGTCCGGTGCTTTCTGTTTTGGAAGGCTATTTTGACTCAATTTCTTTAATAGATATAGGCCTATTCAGATTGTCTATTTCTTCTTGTGTGAATGTGGTAGACTGAATCTTTCAAGGTATTGATCCATTTCACCAAGGTTATCAAATTTGTGAGCATAGAGTTATTCATAGTATTCCTTTATTCTTCTTTTAATGTCCATGAGATCTGTCATGATGTCCCCTCTTTCATTTCTAATATTAGTAATTTCTTTTTCTCTCAGTTAGCCATTAGCTTGGCTGAGGCTTATCAATTCTATCTTTTTCAAAGAAACAGCTTTTGGTTTCATTGATTTTCTCTATTGATTTCCTGTTTTTAATTTCATTTACATCAGCTCTAATTCTTACTATGTCTTTTCTTTTGCTTACTTTGGGTTAATTTGCTCTTCTTTTTCTAGTTTCCTAATGCAAAAGCTTAGATTATTGATCTTACATCTTTTTTCTTTTCTAACACAAGTATTCACTGCAATAAATTTTCCTCTAAGCACTGCTTTCTCTGCATCCCACAAATTTGATAAGTTATGTTTGCATTTTCAAGTAGTTAAAAGTAGTTTTAAAATTTCTTTTGAGAGTTCTTCTTTGACCCATGTGTTACTTAGAAGTGTGCTATTTAACCCCAAAATATTTGGGACTTTCCAGCTTTCTATTACTAATTTCTAGTTTAATTCCACTGTAGTCTAAGAACAGACACTGTATGATTTTTATTCTTTTAAATTTGTTAAGGTGTATTTCATGGCCCAGAATGTGGTCTTACTTGGTGACTGTTCCATGTGAGCTTGAGAACGTGTATTCTGTTGTTGGATGAAGTAGTTCACAGATGTCCATTTTGTCCAGTTGATTAAGTTTTATCATTTATATTTATAACGAGGGCCCCCAAGGCCTGTAAGATCCTGACTCACCCAAGAAAGATTAACTCATGTTCAACCAAGCTTTAGTGTTAAGTATATCATATTGTATTCTAAGTCTTCCAAGTTGAGTTCAAATGTGTCCTTACTGCTGGATCTGTTCATTGCTGACAGAGGGGTGTGAAAGTCTCCAATTATAATAGTGGGTTCATCTATTTCTCTTGCAGTTCTATCAGTTTTTACCTTCTTAAAAAAGTTTATTTATTTTGAGAGAGAGAGAGAGAATGGGGTGGGGGGAGAGGCAGAGAGAGATGGAGAGAGAATCCTAAGTAGGTTCTGTGCTGACAGTGCAGATGTAGGGTTTGGTCCCATGAACCGTGAGATCATGACCTGAGCCAAAATCAAAAGTTGGATCCTTAACTGACTGAGCCACCCAGGTGCCCCTTGCCTTTTGTTTTTGACAGGTATGTGGAGGCTATTTTAGCTGTTTCTTTCCCATTTTAATTTTAACTCTAAATCTTAAGTATCTGAATATGGTTCAGCTACTGAAGACGGTCACACTAGAAAGTGAAGGAAGGAGATGATGAATAGTGGAGGTGGTATGGAGGTATACATATTTACAAAAACTTCTGGATTCATTATTTGCATAGACATTATGTACCCTGAAAAAAAATTAGCTTTATGCCCTCTTACCAATTCCCCACTTTACTGTGTCTCACTCAGACTTGCTTGATAAACATTTATGTGTTGAATTAACGAGTGAGTCCCGGGTAGAGTTCTTGATGGAAAAGAACAATAAGTTGTAAAGAAAGGTGTTAATGATACGTTAGCACCCCACTGAGGATTTCTCTCTATTAGAGAAATAAAAGGGGGCTACAAAATGAATTTCATACCAGTTGTCAGAGCATTTTATGCTAAGAACAAATATTCACAGATTTGTTATTCCCAGATTGTCTAGAAACCACTTCCAGTTAATTGTGAGGGTACCTTCTACAGTGGAAGCCCATGTTGTTGGCAGGTTTTCAACTAGAAATCTCTTTCTAAGGAAGCTTCTGCAGAGTAAGAGCATGAGGATCATTTATATTCATAACGTAGTGCCCCCGAGGCCTGGAAGATCCTGAATCACCCAAGAAAGATTAAATCATGTTCAACCAAGCTTTAGTGTTAAGTATATCTAATTGTATTTGAAGTCTTCCAAGACTGATTATCTTTAATTAAACAGCCTGGTGACTATAGACTTATCACTTATTTGATATCATATAGTAAGGAACTATTCACTAGAATGTTTAATCAGTTGACATACCCTATGGCTGACCACACAGAATGACTGTGTGTGTGTGTGTGTGTGTGTGTTTGCAGGCACAGAGGAGATTAGGCCAACATGCCGAGATCTGGCTAAATGCTGCTGTTAACATACTGTAGATGTTAATGGCACATAAAAGCATAAATCTGCCATTTGCAGCCATGCACGTATTCGCTGATATAAATAACTAATACGGCTTTCACAATCCATCCAAAATACAAAGATTACTAAATTGGCTTTTAAAAACATTAGAATCCCATTAGGCCAAATTCAGCAGCTGATTGCTGAGCAAAATAAACCACAAGAGGACTCTAAATTCTCCTTTGTTGCTGCTGTTAAAAGGTATTGCACTTTGGAAGAGGCCATGGGCCCCTGGGGAAGTGAGCATGAGGTTCTTGCCGGCAAAGCGGGGTGCATCCAGCTATACATCTGGCTAAGGAGGCTTCCGGAGAGAGGCCGCCTCCTAGTGCCTGGTTTGCAAGTTCTATCAAGGGATATATGAAGTAGCTCAGATGTAACTCAAGGTTTCTCACCATTTTTTTTTAAATTATTGTTATGGTTCTCTCCCCCTCAATAAGCCTTTCTAGACCTTTTCTTCCCTCCCTGTCCCCACCCCCCACTTCTACTATATTCACCACATCTTTTATTTTTTGTATTCTGATGCTCTGACATCTGGGGCCTCTGGGACCATAAAGGGTCTGCCAGTCCCTTGAATAGCCAGCTCCTGACAGCAAGCTCCTTGCCAGTGATGGTGGTTTTCCTTTTTTTTTGTTACATTTATTTTTGAGAGACAGAAACAGAGCCTGAGTGGGGGAGGGTCAGAGATAGAGGGAGACACAGAATCCGAAGCAGGATCCCGGCTCTGAACTGTCAGCATAGAGTCCGATGTAGGGCTTGAACCCATGAGTCATGAGATCATGACCCGAGCCGAAGTCGGCACTTAACCAACTGAGCCACCCGGGCGCCCCTGAGGGTGATTCTCAAATGTGAACCAGCCAGTCCAGAGCCCACACTCCTTAATTAGGCTCTCAAGCTCCAGGTCCTCCTGCCCTAATCATCAAGGGGCCATGTACCAGACAACCAGGGACAGCCCCTATGCCCCAGAGCCCACTGAAGTTCTTCAAACCAGTCAGTCAGTCCTAAATCTGCCTCTTCAGCCCCTTATAGTGGGAACCTTGATAATGACTCATTTGCCTAAGTTTCCCCCTTCCCCTCTGCCTCCTGACCTGTCCTGCTGTACCCCACCCTGGCCACCACCCACAGGGTGTGACACGTCACCTCCTCTTGGAAACTAAGAGTAACAAATTATCTTTTGAAACTCTCTCTCCTGATCTGTTGGCCTTCCTGTACCTCAGATTTCCTATTAACATATTTTTAAACACCCCACCCCATGGAATTTTAATACCATAGATATGCTGGTCCTTTGCAGTGTCACACACCATTGTAATGCCTAAGGGTTCATTTGTTTCCCATGAACCAATTTTTATCCCCTTGGCACTAAACTGCCCTCACTGAAAACCTGGGAGTTAACTAAACCCTTGCTACATGCAAGAACAGCGTGGGGAGTTTTAGAAAGTCCCTACACCTGGTCCCCACCCCAGACCAATTAAACCAGAACCTCTGGGGGCAGGGCCCAGGCACTGGTATTTTACAGCCTTCTCCTGGATGATTCTAATCTACATCCAGGTTGAGAACCTCTCAGTTAACCCACTCACAATTGCTGCCCCACCTCCTACCCCCTCAACCCCACACACCCCCATCTACCTTTACAAATGAAAGAGCCATGGGAGAAAACCAAAGGACTCATGGCTCCGTGCCACTCCCACCCTTCTGAAAGCTCTAGCCCATGTGATTGCAGGAATTTGGTGTTCAAGTGCAGACAACCTGACTGTTGTTATAGCCGCTTGTAGTAGGTTGAATGGCGGCCCTCAACGGTGACATCTGTGTCCTAACCATGGAGCACCTTGTATGTGATCTTATTTGTTCAATGGGTCTTGCAGATGTAATTAAGGATTAGGATGGGCCCTAAATCCAATGGTACATGTCTTTTATAGAGAAAGGCAGGGGAGGATCTGAGGCACGGATATGCGTAGAGAAGAAGGCAGAAGCTGCAGTGATGTGCCTACAAACCCAGGAGCGCCAGCCAGTGGCTGGGAGAGGCACCGCACAGATTTACCCTCAGGCCCCCAGTACAAACTGACCCTGTAAGCATCTTGATTTCAGATTTCTGGCCTCCAGAGAATACATCTTGGTTGTTTCCAACCTCCCAGTTTGTGGTGATTTGTTTGGTATCGCCATAGATAGAACTGATTTCTTTTTCTGCTTAGAGCAAAGTCTTAGAGCTCATGACCACCCTCTCCACTGCAACAACCTTCAGTGGCTCCCTGCTGCCCAGAGGATATGGCTGAAAATTCTTAGCCAGGCATTTAAACACCTCCGTGACCCTTACCCTACTAGCTGTCCAACCAAATGTCCTACTTCTAAAGTGACAGAGGGACTCACTTCCCTTGGTATGGCTCCCCAATTCCATGCCTCTGCTCATAAGGTTCCTCCCATCTAGAATTCCTTTCCCGGGGCGCCTGGGTGGCTCAGTCTGTTAAGTGTCCGACTTCGGCTTAGGTAGTGATCTCACGGTTTGTGGGTTCAAGCCCCATGTCGGGCTCTGCACTGACATCCAGCTCAGAGCCTAGAGCCTGTTTCGGATTCTGTGTCTCCCTCTCTCTCTGACCCTCCCCTGCTCACACTGTCTCTCTCTCTCAGAAATAAATAAAACACTAAAAAAGAAAAAAAAATAGAATGCCTTTCCCTTGGCCTTTTACAGGGAGCGATTCCACTTTTCTTCAAGGCACAGCTCAAATGCGACTTCTTCCTGCAAGCTGCCCCAGATTTCCCCAAGTGGCTCAAATCCTTCTCTTTCCCATAGCAGAGTGACTTATGGAAATTCCACATCCGTTCAGCGTCATGTCAAGATAATAATAACGATGAAAAACAGTAGTTCAGATTCTGTGGCACTTGCCATGAGCCAGACATTACTCTAAGCATTATACATGTATTAACTATTTTAATCCTGACAACACTCCTTTGCAGTTGGCATTATTATTATTAAAGGTTAGACTGAGGTGTGTGTGCTGTGTACACACACACTTTCATCCTCTGTGTGTATCCGTGTGTATATACACATACATGTTTACATACATACATACACACACACATTTATAGTTGCCCATCCATTCATTTAGTGTATGTATATGTGTGTGTGTAATCAAATGCCCTGTAGTACAAAGATTTGTGCCACATAGAAAAATGACACACTTTCTGACTAGGAGGAATTTCTCAAGAGATATGAATACCCATTTCAAAAATTCATGTTTTGTTGTTTGGAACTGTGAGTCATGAAAGCCTTGAAAGCTGGGAGGGCTTAGACACCCCTAGGTCCAGCCCCTGCCCCCAAGTCAGCACAAAAATGTTCTGAGCACCTGTTATGTGCCAGACCCTTGGCAGGAGAGATGGTGAAGTCATGGTCACTCATCAGGAGAGCTTATAGCTAAATTCTTAGTTTTGGAAATGAGAAAACAAAGGTTTAGCCAGAGAGGTTAAGTAACTTTCCTGAGGTCACACTAACTTGGTTTAGTCCCATTTCTGGGTAATAAAAAGCCACTTCCAATTCTGGGCATGAATTACTGATTTAAAAAAAATCAGAATGCAATCCTATATTCCTAACATTGTGTGGTAGGCAAAATAATGATCCCCAAAGATGTTCACATCCTAGTCCCTTGAACCTGTAAACATGTTAAGGGGGGGGCATTAAAGAAGCAGATGGAATTGAGGTTGTTAATCAGCTGACTTTAAGATAAGGATATTGTTCTACACTATCTAGGTGGGCTAATTGTACTCATGTGAATCCTTCAAATGGAAAGAGGCAGGTGTCTGAGTTATGCAGTGTGAGACAGACTCAGCTGACCATATCTGGTCTTGAAGATGGAAGGGGCCACCAGCCAAGGAGTATGGGCAGCCTCTAGATACTGGAAAAAGAAAGAAAGGGGATTCTCCCCTACTCCCACCAGAATGGAACACAGCCCCACCTCAATTTTAGCTGTGAGACTCGGTTTGGCCTCTGATCTCCAGAACTGTAAGAAAGTAACTTCTGTTGTTTTAGGCCACTAACCTTGTGATTTGTTACAGCATCTACAGGAAACTAATGCTTCCTATAACTAGGCTGAACCTTACAAAGCTCCTCAGGGGGCCTGATGGAGTCATTCTGAAGTGAACGCCACTTATCTTTCTAGAAGCCCAGACAGCAAATCTCCCTTTAAATTTCAGGATCTGTCTGCAGTCAGGACACTTCCATCAGCCTTTGACTTTTTCCCCTCTAGGTAAATTCCAGAGTTTAACGCAGAAATAGAGATGACCAAAGAATGCCGTTTTTCATAACTTTCTTTCTCAATTCTTCCAGACACTTCCCTCTTCACCCCAAGATCATGGTCTCTGTCATTTTATTTTTAGAAACACTCTTGGTGTCCGTTCCTTGCAGCCCACTGAAGAAGGGGCCTTTCGTGGGCCTGTGTGGTTCTTCCCCAGCCTCAGCCTCCTTTCCCGTCTCAGTTTCTGTGTGGAGACGGACTTCCACTTTGGGGATGTGCTTGAGATTTCAAGCCCTCCTGATGTGGAGGGAAACAAGAGGGGCTTACGGAGCAGGGCATCTCTCCTGCCCACTGTGCCCGAGGGTTGAGGTGGGAACGAGACACTTCCACGAGACTTTTCCACGAGAGAAGGATGCGTTTGCTGTCTCAGAGGAGGGACGTAGGCAACAAAGGGCTTCTCTGGAAATTCAGAGAATCAGCACATTGATTGCCTGACACCAAAGCTATTTGTTCTGGGTATGTGAGTGACTGTGAGAAAGGCCTCATCATTCATCAGTCCACAAAATATTCACTGAAAGCCTTCTTAACGCCAGTTTCTGTGCAGAGGATATAGATGATGATGGTGCTGCTTCTGCTCATGGTGCTGATGGTGCTTAATGGTGATCATGATGGTGATGATGGCGATGATGGTGGTGATGGCGATGACGGTGGTGATGATGGTGAGGATGGTGGTGATGGTGCTGTTACTGATAGTTCTTGATGGTCATGAGGACGGTGATGATGACGTGGTGGTGCTGGTTCTGTTGCCTAATGGTCATGATGATGGTGGTGCTGGTGATGATGACGGTGGGGATGATGTTTGAGATGCTGGTACTGGTACTGCAGTTGTTGCTGCTGCTGGTGATAATGGGAGACAGAGCCCTCCAGGTACCAGGCACTGCTCTAAGTACTTGTCACATATGCACATATTTTGTATCTTCAGGTGGCAGGCATGAAAGATTTTTTTGAATTAATGAATAGGGAATGACTCTGTCCCAAGCTCACAGTTAGTTGGCAGGGGGTGGTAGAGCAGAATGAAGGGAAGATGGGAGAGGGGAAATGGAAATGCAAACAGTAATGAGATACAACAAGGCAGAGCAGGGGTGAGGAGCATGGGCTCTAGAGCCAGACTGCCGAGGTGTACATCTAGGTTCTGTTACTTATTAACTCTGTTAACTCTCTGGCCATATTAGTAAACCTCTCTGTGCCTATGTCCTCATCCTAAGGTGGGGGTGACAGGAACAGCATCTACGTCATGGGGTGCTGGCTATGTATCCATACCTCAGTAGCATCTGGCACATTGTGAAGCCTCAATAACCCGTGTTTCTTGTCAGCCACTTAGCGGAATTCACCTAAGCCACTTGGAAGAAGATTTGCTTGCTTCAGGTTCCTAATTTGGCTTCTCCCCTGGACCAGTTCTCAGCATCGAATTGGGAGTCTTTCCTGCCTCCATTCTTGCTGCCATCCTGGACACTAAAATCCTGATTTCCGATTAAACGTGGTTTCCTATTTTGCATCTTGGTCTCTCCCCAGCCAAGGAAGACTTCATTTGACATTTGAGCTGAGATTTTAGGAATGTGCAATGTTTAAAAGAGGAGGGCAGTAATAAAAAAGGAGGAAGGAGCTGGTCCAGGTAGAGGAACGGGGTAGAGGGGACATTCCTGGTGGAAATTCTGGGCAGGAGGCTGTGCCCAAGGGGTAAATAGAGCCTGGAGAGGGGGCATAGGGAGGCAGGACTATATATATGCAAAGTCTTGACCTCCACAGTAATGTGTTAGAAGTTCAATGGGAGACCATTAAAGTTTCCAAAGCTGTATAAACTTGGTAGTTGTTACGGATATCCTAGAGGGTGGTGTTTATCCTAGTGGGAGAGCATTAGTTCCAGCTCAGATAGTGGCTGCAGTAATAATGGCATTAAGAGTGGCGATAATAATAGTAGTGGCATTAGTACTGTAGTAGTAACAGCAGCCATTGAAGCAGGCACCCCGCGGGGATGGAGTCATCAGCACCATCACTGCTACAATGAACTGTCATTTCATACTTGCTCTGTGCTATTGTAAATACTTTGAGTCTTGCCTCATGGGATCCACACAATAACCAGAGAAGGTCACCCCTGTTACTATCCCCATTTTACAGATGAGAAAATAGAGGCAGGGAAGAGCAATGTGTCCTGGGAAAAACTGCACAGAAACCCAGAGACTCAGGACTCAGGCGCAGTGAGAGGTGGCCCTGGCCTCCCCAGTGGGAAATGGATGTTAGGAACTGATAACCCATGAGTCAGCACCAGCTAGAGATAGGAAGGGCTTCTCCAAAGTGCAGGCAGCACTCACAGAGGAGAGGCCCTGAGAGGGGATTGTGGGGTCCTGGCTGAGCCTTGGAGGTAGGTGGCCACTGAGGGGGCAGCCAGTCCCCCAGCCTCTCTGATGCCCATGTGGCTTCTGGCACAGATGGGGCCCCGGGATGGCTGCTCTCCATGTTCTAGTCATACACGGGCCAGGATTAGCCTGAGATTAGCCCACAGGGGCAGCCAGGAGCCCCCTCTTCGGGCCTCTCGGCTGGGGCTGGCGAGCCTGGCCATTGTCCCCAGGGCGTGGAGGTCAGGCTGGGCCCCTGAGCCTCACAGCTGCCTGCTTGGAGTCTGGTGCACCCACATAGCCAGGGCAGAGATCACCACGGTGTGGCTGAGCCGGTACAAGTGGGCCTGCCCGACACTGGCCAAGTGGTCTAGCGGGAGGCCATGACTAAGGCAAAATGTAATTACCCCAACTGCAGTTTAGCTCTGCTGTCTGCAAAACATGGCACGTACCCATCCACGCCCCCTTCCCAGCCACCAAGAGAGAGGGGGGCAGTATTCCTACAGACAGCAAGCTTCAGTTCCCAAACACCTCTGAGAAAGGACCCTCGGGCAGGTGGGGGTGCTGGCTGCCCCCTGCCTTCCCCTGGGTCCTGAGAAGTGACTGCCGGCCTGGTCCCCCTATCTATTCATTTCCTGGCTCTGTTAGTGACAGCTCCCCACTGTGTCCCCCTCGACCCCCCAGCAGGAGACAGAGCTTAAAAGGCCTGTTCTGCAGGCTCCCGGGGACTGCGATGCCATCTTTCCATGCCTTGATTAAGAATGATCCTAGGGCCCTGCTGTAGGAGAGGCGGACTCCCCTGACAGCGCCTGATACAAGAAAGGGGGAACCACAGTGCAGAGTGAAGGCGGGGCTGCCTGGGGACAGCTGCTCAAGCCTGAGGGAGGGGGCACGGGGAGCGGGAGGGCTATGGGGAATAACTCGGTAATTCTAGAGCTGAGGGGGAGAGGCACAGGCTTTGAAAGCCTGCAGGAGAAAACATTAAAGAGAGGGAGGGGCAGGTCCACTCAGGCCTCTGGTGGACACACCAATGACCTCTTGGCTCCTGGCCCCTGCAAGGTTGAGCCTTAGGGCTGGGGTCACTTGGCTCCCTGGCCATACCCAGCCTGGGCTGGGAGAGTCTTCTGGCCCCTGGTCGTTGGTCAGCTGGCTATGGGGCTCCCTCTGATGTCTGGTCAGCTCCCGATCCCTGGCTTTCCCAGATACTTCACCAGCGACTCAGCTTGAAACCCTCTGGGCTGGTCCTGCCTTTTCTTGCCCAGCCCCCTCCATCGTGGGAGAAGGGAGAGACTTGGCAGAACTCCTTCATAGGGCCCAGAATGCCAAGATGCCTCATGTTTTCTGGGAATCTCACAGTACTACTCAGATTCCTTTTGCTTCCAACCAAGACCCAGGATTAAACGCTCAAGAGGATCTCACCATCTGTGTGCTTGGAACCAAACGGGGCTGGGCTCCTATGTGCCCTCTTAATTACCGTGTGGCTTTCAACAAATCATTTGACCCCTCTGAGCCTCAATTCCTACATCTGTAAAGTGTGCATACAATACATCCCTTTGCAGGCTTGCTGTGAGGTCTAAGAAGGTAAAATACAGTTTTACTGTCCCGGGGCTGTCATAAAGTACCACAAACTTATTGGCTTAAGCAACAGACTTACCATCTCACAGTTCTAGAAGCTGGACATCTGGGATCAAAGTGCTGGCAGATTGGTTCCTTATTTATTTATTAATGTATGTATGTATTTATAAATTATTTTAGGGGAGAGAGAAAGAATCCCAAGCAGGTTCCACGCTCAGTGCAGAGCCTGACACGGGGCTCGATCCCACGACCCTGGGATCATGACCTGAGCCAAAATCAAGAGTCAGATATTCAACTGACTGAGCCACCCAGGTGCCCCTAGGATTGGGTTTTTCAAAGACAGAGAATCTGTCCCACGCTTCTCCCAGAGCTTCTGGTGATTTGCTGGTGATTCCTGGCATTCCTGGAGTGGAAAAATATCACCCCAGTCTCTGCAAGATAGTGTTCTCTCTGTGTGCACATGCATCTGTGTTCAAGTTCCCCTTTTTTGTAAGGATCCCAGTCACACTGGATTCGCAGCCCACCTGACCTCATCTTAGCTAATTAAATCTGCAACAAACCCATCTCCAAATAAGGTCATGTTCTGAGGTACTGGGGGGTGGGGGTTAGGACTTTTGAGGGGACACAATTCGAACCATAACCCCTACATAAAGATACCAAGTGTGGAATAAGTTCTCAAGAAATGCCAGACCCTTTCTCTTCCAGGATCTAGCCTCAGGGGCTGAGAGAAGTCTCCAGCATTCTGAGGCTGCTTGGCTGAGGATGCAGATTCTGATTGGAGGGAAAATGCTGCCTGCAAGTGCCGTCAGGGGTCTGCCTTCACTCTCTGGCCTGACCTTCCTCTTTAGGGATGTCCTGCCCGGAGGGACACCTCCTTGTTCCATGCTGAGGCTGTCCTCCGCATGACCACTCTACCCGCCGGAGACAGGGAAGGGACAGGGCAAGGCCAACCCCGCCCCCTGCAAGGGACCCTGAGCTGGGAGGCCCAAAGAGCACCTTTGGTTACTCCTCTGGGCTGGCGCTTGGGCTTGTACTTCTATTTTCTATCCTGGAAGATAATTCTTTTCTCTCCTGCTTGGCCCTGGGGAAGCAGAGCTCATTTCTCCAGCCCTGGGGGTTAACGCGCTTCCTGTTTATCTCTATCACTTTGATCTTAACAGCAGCTCTGTGAAAACAATACCAACTAAACAAGGATGCTGGGTGGCACTTAGTAACGTGGAGTTCGGAGTTCCTTCTGGATTCTCAGCTTAACGCTGCACCAGCAGCACCTCGGCTGGGTTATCTCCTGGGAAGGCGACTGGCGCCCCAAGGGCACAAAGCTAATAAATAAGCGGAGAAGTCAGCACAAGGTTCTTCCCTGCGGCTGTCCCCGAATGGGGCTAGCTTGAACTGCGACACTGTTTTCTTTGGCTGTGTCGAGGGTGGTTGGTTGGCTTCTTCCAGAAGGACTGGGCGGACCTCTTGGTGGGGAGAGGGAGGTATCTAGGAGGGACGGAGAAGAGAGGACAGCAAGGGAGGCAGGGGATGGTGTGAGGGCCTGAAGCACAGGCCGGGGAAGTGGGAGGGGGTGGGGCTCGGCCACTGTGGCTAAACTGCCGATGCCACTGGCCTTATGAGAGGCACTGGCTCTGGTGCGAAAGAGGCCATTGGAGCCTGGACGAGACTAGAGAGTATCCTGCCCTTTTGTCTGCCTTACCAAGGGGCACCTTGTCTCGTCTCTGATCCTCAGCCGCCCCATCTATAAGATGGAGAGGGCTGGCACTTGCTACACACGGTTTGGATTGGCAGCATCACGCCCATTTCTCAGATGAGAAAATGGTGCATGGTCAATGAATTATTTTAGCAGGTGTGAACAGGTGGACATGAAAGGAAGCTTCCAGAAAAGGGGTGGGGGAGAGGGGATTCTTTCTACTCTCAAAATCTCATTTCTCATCCAAGGGCTTTAGAAACATAATTTTATAAAGTCTCCTCGGAGAATTGCTCCTTTTTTTTATTTAAAAATTTTTTAATGTTTTATTTATTTCTGAGAGAAAGAGAGAGATAGCATGAGCAGGGAGGGTCAGAGAGAGAAGGAGACACAGAATCTGAAACAAGCTCCAGGCTCTGAGCCAGCTGTCAGCACAGAGCCCGATGTGGGGCTCGAACCCACGAACTGTGAGATCATGACCTGAGCCGAAGTCGGATGCTTAACCAACTGAGCCACCCAGGCGCCCCAAGAATTGCTCCGTTTTACAGCCCTCTCCTGCCAAAGCCCCTGGACCCCAACAGTCAACAGCACCACAACTCAACCCCATCACTGGATGAAATGATTTATCACTATTTAACTCTTCTAGTCTACCTATTGGGCAAGGACTATGTTTCATGCAACTTGCAGCTCCAGTTCTTAGCTCAAGGTCTGGGATAAAGGAAACACCTTGCTGATGTTTGTTGAATGAATAAATGAACGGGTGAAAGAAAGAAAGAATGCCTTTAAAAGGAAACTGCCAGCTCCTGTTACCACATTCCATCCTGTTTATTAATGTTGTGAGCAGACCTGAAGAACAGAGCGTGAAGCCCAGGATCGTGCACTTGCCCTCATCAACAGAACACTGACATGCTGAAGCTCGAAGCTAAAAGGGGCTATTCTTTACGTTACATTAAGAACAAATGACAATGGAATACCACATGGCAATGAGAAAGAATGAAGTCTGGCCAAGTGTAGCAACATGGATGGACCTTGAGGGTGTTCTGCTGAGCGAAATAAGTCAGGCAGAGAAGGACAGGTACCATATGTTTGCACGTATAGGAGGATTAGGAGGAACTTAACGGAGGACCATGGGGGAGAAGAAGGGGGGAAATGGTGGGGGAGAGGGAAGGAGGCAAACCATGAGAGACTCTTGAATGCTGAGAACAAACTGAGGGCAGATGGGGTGGGGGGAGGGGAAGGGGGGTGATGGGCATGGAGGAGGGCACTTGTGGGGATGAGCACTGGGTGTTATATGGAAACCAACTTGACAATAAACTACTTTTTAAAAAGTAAACCCATGTATGTTAGGTTTAAAAAAAAATGACTGAAGCCTGGAGAGCTTGCCTTCTCCTTCTCCATGGAAGCACCTGATTCCTTGGCACAGACCTGCCTACTCAGACGCACAGTTCTATTATGAGGCGTCAATGATCTTGTAAAGGTGTGGTGCCAGCAGGCTTTGGAGCCAAGCAGATCTGAGTTCTAATCCCAACCCTGCCTCTCTCACAAGCTGTGTGGTCTTGGCCAGTGATTCAGCCTCTCTGAGCCTCTTTCTTCATCTACAAAAGGAGCTATCAATAGCCAAGTGTGGTTGTAAAGACTGAATTTAAGTGAGGCAATTATTTAAAAGCTCCTACCCCAGTTCTGGAAACACTGTGAGTGGCTAACATACGACAGCACCCTTTCTCCCCTGATCCTCATTGTAGGTTAAGAAAGCAAATTGTCGGGGTGCCTGGGTGGCTCAGTTGGTTAAGCGTCTGACTTTGGCTCAGGTCATGGTCTCTTGGCTGGTGAATTCAAGCCCCGCGTTGGGCTCTCCGCTCTCAGCACGGAGCACGCTTCAGATCCTCCATCCTCCCTCCCTGCCCCTCCCCTGCTCACTCTCTCTCTCTCAAAAGTAAATAAACATTAAAAAAAAAAAAAGGCAGCAAATTGCTTTGCCCAACCCTGCCTCAGTTTCCCCCTCTGGGAATTGGGGCCAATCACATCTGCCCAGCCTCCTTACAGGATAGTTGTAAAGAGACGAAGAAAACAAAAGTACTCTATAAACTTTATAAACGTACCAAGGGAAAGGGCTTTTATTTTGTAGTTAACTCCTACCAGGCATTTGTTCCAATTCAATTCCTAAAGGCGTGAGAGCTTTCTGGGCTGGCTTCCTCCTGGTGAATATCCACACTCCTCTCCCCTTAACACTACCATTTCTGATCCTGTCACCTAAGAAAGCCAGAGGCGGTACTATGTCACCATTTTCCCAGTCTTATCCAAGTGCATAGATGATGCTCCTTCCAACCCTTTTCATGGACTATTTTTGGTCTCAGTGATGACAGTCAGCCTATCACCCAGGACAGGGTGATATCACCATCTACTATGTGCCTGCGATGTCCGCCCTCTCAGGAGCACGGAATGGCCGTGGTGACTGGGAATTCTCCTTAAGCAGGCCTGCTTTCAGGCAGAAAGCCCAGGAAGGTGGAGAAGGGCTAAGGAACAGCTCTGTCCTTGCAGTCACTGGAATCTGGGGGTCACTCCCTCAGTCATGTCAGGGCAGTCAAAGCAAGATTAGGATATCAGGAGTCTGTGGACACAGGTCCACCTCTATAAGGGGACCTCACTTCTGCAGTGGACCAATTACGCCCTAATTGTTGCATACAAATATAGTTTTGTCAAAGCATAACTTAAATGCCTCAGGGTACTTCCCTATGCAGTGAAGCCCTGCAACACATTAAAGGAAAATTTTTTTAAGGGTTCAAAGCCACAGTTTATTGAACTGTTTCATTAGACGGGTGGCTTTCATTAGTCAGGTGGCTTCCACTTGGGAGCTATTCCCCAAAAAACCAACAACAGAAGTTCATGGATATCAACACACACACAGCTTCTCTGAAGTCTGGATGATTGTGAGATGGGTTCCGGGAATTCAGAGCACTGGATCAGGATAAGAACCATTTTTTAAATGGCTTTTGACATGTATTGCCAAATTAGTTTTCTAAAGGTTGTACCCCAAGTGATATACGTAAGTGACAACTTCAGCATACTTTTCCCAGCACTCCGTGTTATCAGGACTGCCGGAATCTTAAGCCAAACAATATGCTATAAATAAAAGTATTTCAAAGAGAGCTTGATATGTCCTTTTATTTATTTTTTAATGTTTATTTATTTTTGAGAAGAGCGTGAGCAGGGGAGGGGCAAAGAGAGAGGGAGACACAGAATCAGAAGCAGGCTCCAGGCTCTGAGCTGTCAGCACAGAGCCGGGTACAGGGCTCAAACTCATGAACCACAAGATCATGACCTGAGCCAAAGTCAGTCAGTTAACTGACTGAGCCACCCAGGCACCCCTCCTTTTATTTCTTCTTGGGAATCACAGTCATCTTTGATGCTTCCTTCTTCCTTATACAGTCATTCACCAAAGCGTATGGTTTCTTCTGTGCTAAGTTCTCTTGTGTATTTTTTCTATCCCTGTAACATCCCCACATACATAGTTCCAATGACCTCTCTAGGGGCCACCCATGAGTGTCTCTCTCCTCTGGGTCATCCTCCCTAATTCCTCTTTTAAAAACAAAATTATGGATGGTGGAGATGGTTGCACAACATTGTGAATGTACTTAATGTCACTAATCTGGACACTTCAGAAATGGTTAGAATGGTAAATTCTACGTTATGTTTATTGCATTGCAATTAAACAAAATTTCATTGCTTCCCTGCTCAGAAAGCTTCAGGGGCTCCCCGTGCCTACCAGACACAAGTTCAAAGTGTTCAGCCTTGCTTTTAAGGTTCTACACAACCATAACATAACAGTAATCCTAACTGACACTGAGCCAATATTGATATAAGCGGTTTACAGGCATTGTCCTGGTCAACCCCTCACACTGTTCCTATGAAAGATGGATGATCAAATGAGGAAATCAGGGCACAAAGAGATCTTTTCCTTTCATTATTATTATTTGTAATGTTTTTTATTTATTTCTGAGAGAGAGAGAGATAGTGTGAGCAGGGGAGGGGCAGAGAGAAAGGGAGACACAGAATCTGAAGCAGGCTCCAGGCTCTGAGCTGTCAGCACAGAGCCCAATGCAGGGCGCGAGCCCATGAACCGTGGGATCATGACCTGAGCTGAAGTCGGACGCTTAACCGACTGAGCCACCCAGGCGCCCCAGATCTTTTCCTTTTAAAATCAACTATTTTGTGGCATAATTTGCTGACAACAAAACATCCATTTTAAGTGTACAGTGGGATGAGTTCTTACAAAGTTACAACTTGAGTAGCAAAGACCCACCCGTAGCGCATTTCCACCATCCCCCAAGCACAAAGAGATTTAGGCTGCCAGCCAAGGGTATACAGCTACCAAATGTAGTGGCAGAGAATTCAAGCCGGGTCCAATTCTGGAACCAAACTCTTGGCCTCCCCGTCCCCCTTGAATTTTCTAGTACCTTCCAGTTATAACTCCCCGGATGCATCTCATTAACAGCAGCCCCCTGTACCTGGAACCATACCTTCCGTCTCCCACCTCTGCCCTGGGATGCTGTCCCTTCTCCTCTCCTTGACCAAATAGCATGCCTTCCTAGGAGCTTGCCTCTAATCTTCTTTTCTCCAAAAGTCCTTCTGCCTTGACCCAGCCAGCCCAGGGGCTGGCCCCCCTCTCCCCTGAATGCCCATCACCTTGTAATCTGTGGATGCTGCTCAAATACTCAACTGATGGTGATCAAATGCCATTTTTATTTGGGGGATTAAAGAAAAATTGCCCTTTACCTCTCATGGACCAGATGATCCCTGAGTCTTTCTGGCAACTCCTATGATTCTGTGACTGCAAAAATGTAGCTGGGGTCTTTGTCAATCAGTGGGTTGCCTCAAAGATCAACCCCACTGGAATGAAGGGAGTAAAATTACATCTGCTGACATATTTCCTGGTGCCAGCAGAATTTCATGCAGACTTACTCCTCATGAGCGATCAGTGAGGCTTTGAAAAGGTGGCCAAGTCTGAACACCAGCAAACCTGGCAGGTAACATCCCTTCCGTCTCCTGGGAATGCCTCCCAGCCAAGTTAAACAGGTCCTGGCAGAGAGCTTTGGCTGACCTTTTCGCAACAGTATTTTGAAGGTAGAGGCCTTGTGTCTCAGGTATTGATACCATGCAGAAATAATAAGCCAAGAGGAACGAAGAAGAGCACAGGCAGTCAGAGGAGAAGGGCTTTCTATTCCCAGAAAAACTCTCTCCTCTCCCACCCATTTGCTGAACTCACTTCTTTGAGGCAAATTCGATGCCGGACACTGGAGCTCCCGTGGTATATAAGCTGACCTCCCTGGGCTCGACGAGCTCACAGTCCAGAAAGTTACTCCCACCTTAACCTTTAGTCTCTGAGCATCTGGTGTGTGCCAGGCTCTAGGGTGTGGGGTGAGGAAGTGCGTTTCTGCCCTCGAGGAAAAACTGCGAAGAGACAGACACGGATGCACTTTATCATAACACAACAGAATGTGTGCTGTGTAACAGTCTCTGTTTCCCATCTGTAAAATGGGGATAAGAACTACCTGCGGCAACATGGTGAACAAACTGAGCTCTGAAGACACCCTAAACTCCAACTCACAGCTGTGGGGCTATGGGAAAGTCACTTAACCTCTCTGCGCCTTGGTTTCCTCAACTGTGAAATAGGGATGATAAAACACATGACATGCTTAGAGCAATGTCCGGCACTCAGTGTTCTTCGAACAACAGTGACCATTTGCTATTCAGAGCCCCTTGCGGGGCCTGAGAAGGATATGGTGAACTTTGTCTTGGGCCTGGGTGACTAAAGAGGTTCCTCAGCAGACAGACTACTTAAGCTGGACCTCGTAGGATGCATAGGAGTTTGCTAGATAGAATGTGTGTGTATATGTGTGTGTGTGTGTGTGTGTGTGTGTGTGTGTGTCTGTGTGTCTGTGTGTAAGAGGTTAGCCAACATTTTTTTTATAAAGGGCCAGACAGTAAATACTTTCAGCTTTGTGGGCTGTATAATCTCTGTGGTAACTACTCAGTTCTGCTGTTGAATGAGTATGGCTGTGTTCCAATAAAACTTTATTTACAAAAATAGGCCCTCAGGCTATAGTTTGCAAACCTCTGAGTTAAGAGGATTAAGGGGACACAAATCCATATTTATGGCAGATAAATATGTCATATTTATAAATATGCCATGCTCCTTTAGATCAATGCTTTTGAGGGGTTTTTTATGTGTGTTTGTGTGGGGGGAGTTTGAGTTTTTGTTTTTTGTTTTTTTTGGATTTTTTTTGTTTTTTTTGTGTGTGCAGAACTGATCCTCAGGCTCTTGCACAGCAGAGTTGTAAACATTTCTTTAAACTTCTTAAAACTAACTAGAGGGGAAATTAATGCACAGATAATCATCCCTTCATGGTGGGTGTGTGTGTGTGTGTGTGCACGCGCGCGTGCATGCGCACGCATCTGTGTACTGTGTAAGAGACAGAGATAGACAGAGAGACAAACAGGCAGAGACAGCACACCTGCATCCCAGCCCATGTCAGAGAAAACATTCCAACACCTTCCCTTCCTGACTGACATTCCTAGGGGCCAAGAAGTTTCAAGACAATGTAGCTCTGGATGGCATAAAGGCCGCCTCTTCCCGAAGTCCTCCATGCATGCCACCTTGAGGAGTGAGGCGGGACAGACACTGGTGCTCTGAACCTCCCCTCCCCGTTCATGCCCCAGTTGGATCAGGGGACCCCTACACAGGGTCTACATGGAAAGGCTGGGCTGGTGTGTTACTGCCCATGTCTGTCCGCATCGGGGCCCTCACTGGGTCTCCTGACCCTGCACCTGGGGGAGACTTTTCAAATGTTGTCTGTATGGCCAAGGTGGAATTTACAAATGTGGGGTACTGGAAAGAACACGGGCTTTGGAATGTGATTGGGGCTCTCCGCTGAACCTCAGCTTCTTCCCTGTAAAAGGGGTTGCTGTGAGGATTTTATGAGGCAATGGATACTAAGGAGCCATGTCAAGCCCGTTACTGAGCATCCGAGTCTTGTTTACATTTCTGCCATCCATAAAAACTCCCACCCAGTTAGTTTTCCTGCCCCAGACTCAGACATGTCTGCCCCCCACAGCTCACGGGTTCCACTATTGAGAACTCAAATCTGAAGGACTCCACCGCCTCGGCATGCATCAGAGAAACACTGAAGAGTCAGATGGATGTATGAAGTCATGTCTTCAGATTAACCACAGAGATGGTATTTTCTTTCACGAAAATAATTTCATCCCTAGTTTTGTGCAGTCCTGGAAACATCACTTTCCAGACAAAGTTATGTTGTATGTCAAGGGAATATATGGTAAGAAAGGAAGAAAGAAAACAACGACCTCATTTATTGCCTTGCAGGTGGATCCCCCTTCGGCTGGTAGAACAGCTGATTTCTTTGCAAGGTTGTGTTATTCGTCTTACGAGTTCAAACGTTCTCGTGTTTTGACTGTTCTGGCCTCCGATGTGCAGAAACAGCACAGAGACACACACAGGCAGATATGCCCAGGGGCTCCCGAGAGTCCCTCTCTTAGGAAGCAGAGGGCAGACAGCCAGCAGAAAGAGGCGCTACAGAAAAAGTGCCACGTGAACCAGATGGCCCTGGTGCTGTGATCCTGGCTGTGATCACCCACAGCCCCTGTCTGCCTGGGACACAGCACTGGCGAGGGAAGGACCGGGGTCTGGAGCTGCAGAGGAGGCTTCTCCTTCCTTACTGTGGACAATGGTGAGAGTATTTGCTGGTTTTCCATTTCTCCGCTAGTTCTTTTTTTAATGTTTATTTTATTTTTGAGACAGACAGACAGACAGACATGTGTAAGCAGGGACAGAGCAGAGAAAGAGGGAGACACGGAATCCTAAGCAGCTCCAGGCTCTGAGCTGTCAGCACAGAACCCAATGCAGGGCTTGAACCCAAGAACCGTGAGATCATGACCTGAGCCGATGTCAGACGCTCAATCGACTGAGCCACCCAGGTGCCCCATCCACTAGTTTTTAAATCTCTTGAAAACCTGGGAGAGCAGCACATGGAAAGAGGAAATGGATTTGAAATCAGAGGGGCTGGGCCTGCTTTACCACATGTACATCCTGTGACTTTGGGCCAGTTACTTACTTACCCCGTGACCCTCAGTCTCCTCATCTTTGAAATGGGCATAATCTAATCTACCAGCCTATGGCTCTCAGACACAGTGAAGGAGAGAACGTGTCCGAAGGTCTTTCTGCAACCCCTAGAACACGCCTCCTGCAGGCTTCCTCATCTTGGTGGATGTGCACCGGACATTGTCATTTGCTGTCAAAGGGCATCTCACACTGAACATGTCCCACACCGACCTGTTGATCTATGGCTGCCGCAAACCCACCCTTCCAGCATCTTCCCCCAAGCTTCCAGTGTTCCAACCCAAACACCGGAGTCAGCCTCAACTCCTCGGTCCTCGTACATCTACCTCTAATCAGTCTGTTGCCTCTTTTTCTTCAGAATAAGCTCAGAACCCCCACTGCTACCACCCTCATGTCGCCATGTCATCTCTGACTGGGACCATTGCCATGGCCCCAGGAGTGATCTCCCTGCTTCCATCCCTGCCTTCTCCCCTACTCGGCTCTATTCTTTTTTTTTTTTTTTTAATGTTTTATTCATTTCTGAGAGAGACAGAGACAGCGTGAGCAGGGGAGCGTCAGAGAGAGAGGGAGACATAGAATCTGAAGCAGGCTCTGGGCTCTGAGCTAGCCGTCAGCACAGAGCCAGACGCGGGACTCAAACCCACGAACTGTGAGATCATGACCTGAGACGAAATCTGATGCTTAACCGACTGAGCCACCCAGGCGCCCCCTGGCTCTATTCTCAACACAGCAGTGAGGTGATTCTGTCTTTAAAAAAAGTGGATCAGGTCCCTTCTCTGCTCAAAAGCCTCCAGAGCTCCTGCCACAGTGGGGTAAAGGCTGAAGTCGTTACAATGTGTGCGTGCGTGCGTGCGTGTGTGTGTGTGTGTGTGTGGCGGGGGGGAGGGGGGAGGTTCCACTACCCCTGGGGCTCGGCCGCCGGCTCCCTCCCAGCTGGATCACTTCCACGTACCAGGGCCTGGCCCCTTCGCTTCTCCTGGACCTCGCAGGGCCCCCCCCCCCCCCCCCCCCCCCCGCGAGCCATGGACTCCTGCTCTGCTTGGAGCCTCTTCCTGGACATCACACGCTCTCTCCCTCCCCTCCTTCAGGTGTGCCTGCAAATGCCACGTTTTCAGAGGCTCTAGAACTCCCTGGCGGAAGCCACAGCCTCTGCCCCTGGCGTTCTCAATGCCCCAGCCCACGCTCTTTCTCCCCACTGAGCTCTTCTGATGTGACATACTATCTGCTGGGCTTCTTGTCTGTTCGCAGCTAGCCCCGTGAAGGCAGGGGTGGTTGTCACATGTGTTTCCTTCTCCATCCTCAGCACCCAGAACAGTGTGTGGCACACAGTAAGCACTCAACGGACACCCATGGGAGGACTTCCAGATTGTTCTTTACAAGAGGCACACTTGATATTCATGGCGTGTGCTGGCTTAAGAAGAAACAGCCTGGGCCCCTCTAACCAGTGCCATCTTGTCTATATCTGGAAAGAACTTTGGGCAAGCATTTTGGAATCAGACCAACCAAGTTTGTTCAGCTTTTAGCTGATGCCAGTAAAGGAGCTGCCAGGGGTCTGCTGGGGAGGAGGAGGAGGCTGCAGGGAGAGAGGCTGGGGGTACCCGGGAATGGGCAGGGAGTGTCTGTCATGCAGGGTCTGACAACCCGCTGGTCCCTGGCAAAAGCGGGGGCCAAGGAATCCACATGGTGAGAGCCATCCTCTCCGAAACCCCCCATGTGCCTACAATGAAATGGGATTAAAGTACACATCAAAAGGAGCTCGGGGTGGGCAGGGGTGGAGAGGTGAGGGGTGTGTGTGTGTGTGGGAGTCTCAGGGAGGAGATATCCTACACTTGACCCGAGGCCTGGAGTGGAAGATGAAGAAGGCAGTGTGCTATTCATATTTACGAGGGAAGGCACTAAGTGACTGCTAAGTCATTTTCCAAGTCCTGGATTCAGGCTCTTCTTGTCCCCCATCTCTGAGTCACTGGCCAGTCAAAGTCACCTGTCCCCACTTCCTTACCCCAAGTCCCAGCCTTGAGGAAAGCAGGGCCAGATCTCCGATGCCACTGGGCTGAGCTCTCTGCCCTGGACCATTCTCTCCCAGCTCTTTCCCACCGCTTACTCCCTTGGGCCAGGTGACAAGACCAGGGTGGTACCAGGGAGGTAACTTGGGAGGCAGCAGCTCTGCCTTAGGAGGCTGTGGCAGAGTGGAAAAGGCAGGACACTTACTGGCTGGGGGTGGTGACCGTGTGTCATTCTGGTCCACCCAGTGTCTGCTCCCCCTGCTTCAGGTAGCAGCATCCCCAAATTCCCAGTGAAAGACCTTCCCCCTCCCACTTTCTCTGCAGGCAGTGTGGACTCTCTGTCTGTTCTGGGCTGGTCATTCAGAGCACCACTTCCTTCCAGCACCAGGGGGTTGGATCAATGGTGGACATGTTCCCTAATTCAGAGCCACAATGTGCACTCTCAGGGACTACAGGGGGAGAGGCACTTTATGTCCTCCTTCCTTGAAGCTGTGAAGGCACAGCCTGGAAAACCAGTGATTATCTTGTCTCCAAGAAGGGAGGCAATGCCCTAAGGAGAGAGCAGAGTGAAGGTAGCAGAGCAGAGTCAAGAGGTGGCCCCAGAGGCAGGATCAAATGACACTGTCAGCGTCCCTGGATCCAGCTGCGTCTGAGCTGAAACCTGGATGTTTTGGTTATTGAAAGAAGATACTTGGCTTAATCTAGTCTGAGCAGACTTTGCCAGAAGAGCCCATGTGGAAACAAACCCCCAGACTTAGGCAAGTCAGCTCACCAACCTGGGCTTCAGCCTTAGCTGAACATGAACATGAATATGAACATGAACATGAATATGTACAGCCTTAGCTCAACATGGGGGGTGGAGGGAGGAATCACTGAGGTCCCAGATGTCCCTGTGCTGTGAGTCTGCACAGAGAGCCACCATCTTCAGCCAATGGAGAAGAGATGTACCCTGGTGTTCAGAGAAAACCAGGCCAAGTGGGTGCGGGCAGGGCTTCCCGGGTCAGTTCTGGATCCTCATGGTCCCTTTTGTACTGAGGGTTAATGGATATCACAAAGCCTTCCAGGTACAAGCTCACCACACACAATTCTGTCACTCCATAGGAAGCTAATTAGCCCTCAGCCTCTTCTGGAAGCTTAGCAATAGAAGGCACAAAGCCAGTAGCCCTGCTCAGCCTCTGTGCATATTTGTAAAGTGAGACTTCCTTGTTCTCTAAAGCTGGGTTCTGCATCCTCAGCACTACTGACCTTATGGACCAGATAATTCTTTGCTGTTGGGGGGCTATTCTGTGAATTTCAGAATGTTCAGCAGCGTTCCTAGTCTCTAAGCATGAGATGGAATAGCATCACTCCCCACAACCAGTTATGGCAGCTGTTCAGACATTGCCACGTGCCCTGGGGAGCAAAGTCATCCCTGGTTGAGAACCACTGCTCTAAAATCCTGGTTAGCAAAGGGGACAACTCTTCATTCCTATCTCTATCCTTTCCTCTTCCCACCAAAATCAATCAATCAGTCAATCAATCCACCAATCAATCAATTTCTCTGTTTCTCTCTATCCTTGCTTTTGGGTTCCAGGCATTGCTCCTGCAGAATTCTGGGCTTCACCTTTGAGTGTGACTCTTGATGCATCATAGTGGTTTGTCACTCTTTCTGTGGTCAGACTCATCTAAGATGCTGATGATTGGACCATCTCCTGCATCAAATGCCACCGGTGTACAAGGACACATGTACACAGCATTCTGCCTATGATGTCAGAATCTTCAGACCCCTGATGGCTAGAGTGGCAATCCTTCCGAGTTCATGGGGCTTAACCCTTTCAGACCTTCTAATGGTCTCAGCTGTGTCTTTGTCTGATAGAGCAGAATGAACACAGAACTTGGGGAGTCAGAAGACCTGGCTGGAGCTTGGGCTGTATTACTTAATTAGCTGTGTGATTTTGGACAAGTCATCTGACCTCACTGAGCCTCAGTTCTGGAAAACTGGGAAGACCTCACTGCCTTAGGGCCATGAGGAAAATAATGTACCATCAGATCCAATGATCTCGCAGTGTTCATTCTCTGTGCTGCTCATTCCACCTGACATTCCTTCTGCCAGGTTAACTCTCCTAGGGCACAGGTATGAGCATGCTCTCCTCTGCTCAAAAATATTCCATGGCTCTTTATTTCCCAAAGGATAGCATCCTTTTTTGGTTACCCAGTGCCTTTCACGACTTGGTCCTGTTTCAACTTTCTACCCTAGCTAACTACTTCTGTGCTTAAATGTTTTCTGAGGTTTTTACCTTTAAATCTTTGCTCATACTGTTTCTCTACCTGGAATGCCTTTCTCCATCCTCACTTCTATTTATCTTCTTAAGGCCTGACTCAAAGGCTTCCTCCTCTGGAGGGAGACACAACCTATGCCCATGCTAAGTTCCTGTAGCAACTGGCATCATATGTTCTGTCTGTACCCCACAGCAGCAGCTTTGGACACAAGACACTCCTCTGTGTAGCAGCTGAGAGCATGGGATCCGAGGCTCACTGTCCTGGATCAAATCCTAGACACCACTTGCTTTCTCAGCTCCTCTCTGGGCCATCTCTTCCTCAGCTGAAAAATGGGGCTAATAATAGTGCCTCCTTCCAAGAATTATTGCATGCATTAAACACAGTGCCAGGCACTAAGCCAGGCTATAGGATCTCATACAGGCTATATATTTCAAATATACATCAAATGCTTATATCACAGTGCCTGGCACAGAGGAGGTACTCAATAAATTTAAGTATTATTATTGCCATCATTAGCAGGCCCTGGGGAGAAATTAAGAAAAAAGACTTCCACGAGGCTAAGGTAAATTGATAACGACCAATTACAGGACATGGACCAACTTCCAATTCCTTAGTGGCCTCCAGAGGAGGAGATAATTAGAAATAATAGCAGCAAACACCTACTTTGTGCTGAGTATGTGCCAGATACTGCCCTAAACATTTTATATGCATTTACTCTATAGTTCTCACTGCAGCCTGGAAGGTGGAGTCAATGAACTCTCTTATAGACATGTGCACATTGAATGCAGAGAGGGCAAGTAACTCCCTTGAGATCACACAGCTGAGCTGAGAGTCAAGCCTAGGCCGCCTGGCTCTTGAGTCCCCCTACACTTCTGCCCTAACAGGGTGTGCCTGTGATATGTCTCAAGGCAGAGACCCCGGGTAGCCCTTCAAGGGGCACCCTGCATTCGGCAAAGAGAGTGGTAAAGCCCACACAGGAATCTAAAAGGTGCCTTTATGCGGGGTTATCTGTTGTTTAGTCTGAGCTCCATCCGCAGCCCACCTGAGACTGGCTACCACACGGCAGGCCCAGAAAACATCTGGAGCCCAGATGTGTCCGCCATTCCCTGGGCCAAGAAAATGCATGCACAATTTTCAAAACTTGTTGGTTTTCAAAATATTTTAAAAGCCTTTGCAGGGAGGAGGGAAGGAGGTGGGGGAGGGGGTGGGGGACACAGTGAGAAAGCACATCTCCAAGGAAGAGTCTCAAACAAATCCCATTTCCCCTATCCGTTTCAAACGTCTGCAGGCTCATGCGGTTCAAAGGCTAGCGCTCTTGGTTCAGTGTGTGTTGGGGCACACCTAGGAGCCGGCTGAGCCCAAGGCCGTTTGGGGTGTCAGGGGCTGAGAAGGTGAGAATCTGGGGCAGCCAAGGCAGGAACTACTCTTGGATGCTAGATGGTGATGACACTAGAGTCCTCTCTCCAAGATGTGAGATAAGGAGGGTGTCAAGGCCCCTGCACCCAAACACACTAGGTATATAATGTATAAAAACGGAGGGATGAGACTGGATTTTTATCTGAGATGACTTAAGTCATTGTTTCATTATTCAAACTCTTCAGATGATGGAAAAGGAAAAATGGTTTGGCAGTGTTCATGTTCACTGTAATTTTTTTTTTCTAATATTTTTAAAAAATTTATTTCTAGGAGAGAGAGAGAGACAGCGAGAGCAGGGGAGGGTAAGAGAGGGAGGGAGTCACAGACTCTGAAACAGGCTCCAGGCTCTGAGCTGGCAGTCAGCACAGAGCCCGACGGGGGGCTTGAACCCACGAACCACGAGATCATGACCTAAGCGAAAGTCAGACGCTTAACCGACTAAGCCACCCGGGCGCCCCTCATGTTCACTGTCTTAACATGGATCGATTCTTTTCTTTAGACGCTTATGCATTTGCTTATTCAGGCCACATTACGCTCTGTTCATGCACCAAACACCTACCATGAGCATCTACTGTGTGCCAAATGCCCAACTAAGCATGGGAGGTACAGCAGTAAACCAGAGTGACGTGGGGGCACCTGGGTGGCTCAGTCAATTGAGCGTCCGACTTCGGCTCAGGTCATGATCTCTTGGTTCCTGAGTTTGAGTCCCGCGTTGCTTGCTGCTGTCAGCACAGAATCTGCTTTGGATCCTCTGTCTTCCTTTCTCTCTGCCCCTCCTTGACTCGTGCTTGCTCTCTCTCTCTCTCTCAAAAATAAATAAACATTGGGGCGCCTGGGTGGCTTAGTCGGTTAAGCGTCCGACTTTCGCTTGGGTCATGATCTCGCAGTTCGTGGGTTCGAGCCCCGCGTCGGGCTCTGTGCTGACTGCCAGCTCAGAGCCTGGAGCCTGTTTCAAAGTCTGTGACTCCCTCTCTCTCTGACCCTCCCCTGCTCACGCTGTCTCTCTCTCTCTCCTAGAAATAAATAAAACATTAAAAAAAATTTTTAATAAATAAATAAACATTAAAAAAAAAACAAAAACAAAAACCAGCGACGTGGCCTTCCCTTCATGGCTGACCGTGGGGCCTGGTCAACAGGGTCCCAGGCCTGTTTCTCATTCCAGCTCCTCTCCATCCAACAGTCCAACTTTCAAAACTCAACTAAGATCATGACTTCTTAAAAGCAAACATGTATGGCATATAACTAAACACCAGGTTAAAAATCACTGCATATGGTTTCAGCTCCAGGACAAGAGTCCCCATGCTAAACCAACCCAAATAATCAGCAGGAGCGGCAAAGTTGGACATCGGTGCTTTGGGGAAGGCCTATGCTGAGTTATTACCACAGTACACAAGCGATTGAACACAACACCGGGCTCTCTGTAAGGATTTTTCTAGGGACGCTTTTCTTCTCCACAGAGGGCTCAGAGGAAATCCCCTCAGGTCTCAATTTCAGCCATAGTTTTGCTTGTTCTGCTCAACGGTCTTGTTTGATGGCCACTGGGACAGTGTAACTGACCAGGTTTCCCTTTTCCTAATGCCTTCCAGGAAGCTCGGAGCCCTGATTATAGCTCCGAGAGAGGAAGCATATAGAGAGAGTGGTAGAAGGTTCGTTTCTAAATTCATCTCATTTCTGGCTCTTTTTTGTGTCTCCACCTCTGTTTTTCTTCTATTTCTGTCACTGGGTTCACATTTAGTTTATCTTCATATAACCTTGAAAGCAAGCTTAAATCCTTTTTGGAACACGTTGGTAGATAAAACAGAATTAAGTGGAATGGAAGGAAATAAAATGGAATAAAGTAGAATGAAATAAAGTAACAGTTTTGAGCTTGAATTTTTGAAAAATTCCAGGTCTGCCCATATGCCATGATGACATATATGTAGCATTGACACTAAAATACAGAGTACATTCTAGCATCTTCTTTCCAAAGGCCTATCAACATGGGAATAGATTGACAGTCCCATCCCAATTGATGCATCTAGCAGAAGCAAGTTGAAGTGCAAGTGTGTCTGCTAATGACCTTCTCATCCCAAGAGAAAATCGCTGTCCCTGCCACCTTCCCACTAACAAGCATTAAGAGGTGGTCAGCTTTCCATTCCTTTGTTTTTCACAGTGATGTCTCTTGACCTCCTCGTTGAACTTTGTATTGTGGGCACATGCAAACGGCAACAGCAGCAGAGAGGCCACAGACCCCTTGACCCTGCTTCAGTCAGAGGTGAGAGATGGAAGTGGCCTTGTGCCATCTTTCAAAACACAAATACTAGTGCCTCAATTTTTAAGCACAAAGACCAAGCACACTGAGACCCAGAGCACAGATCTATTTAAATGCCCCGCATGAGCCAGCACAGAGCCCTGGCAGTCCTGTGGACACAGCAGATGCAGATTTCCTCCGAAAGCTGGACCCCCAACTGGAAAACAAAACTGCTTTCTTTTAGTTCAATTCAACACGTATTTACTGAGCACCTACTATGTGAATAGCATACTAGCCACATGTATACAGACATGAAATGACTAAGGAGTAGGTATGTGCATTTATACATGCACAAATAAGCAAATTAGCATGCAATCAAATGCATGCATGTAAACTTCACGTGTGCCCTCACACATATATGTTCCCTGCCTTCAAGGAACTCACAGTCCAGCTTGAAGTGAAGTCCAGCTGGCCAACAGTCCTGGCTCGCTACATTCCACCAATTTCTACAGAGATTCTACAATGTTGTTTAAGCATCACCTCCTCTGAGAAGCCCGACCGGATCTCTCTCCAGCCTGTCTGTCCCCAGACAGGTCAGGTGTCCCGCATGTTACTAGGTCCAGGAACAGAACTGATGCTATGGGATACTCACAATGCTCAGGCTGTGCTACAGAAACATCTGCAGAATGGAAGAGTGGGCGAGCGAGTGGATGAATAAATGAGTAAGTGGATGATGTTGCTGTTTTCCCCAATGGACTGAACCAGGACTAATAATTCTGAGCAGTTGCTGTGAGTCAGGCATGGTGTTAGATGCATTTCACATGTTATTTACTTCTCGTGAGAGCCTTACAACAAAGGAACTGGCAAAACTGAGACCCTAGGATGTTGTCTGACATGTGTCGATTTCATCTTCAGGCAAAGGAGGAGCCGGGAGGAATCCAGGCCTCTCGACGCCCAAAGGTGAAGGCGAGGGACAGATGATTAGGTGGTTTCCAAGGTGCTCCTTTTCTACTTTGGCAGCGTTAGGATCCTTGGCTTTTCAGGAAGCTCAAGTCTCTGGGTTACAGTTTAGAAGGAGGGTGGAGGGCGGTGGAACCCAGCTGGGCGGCTGCTGGCTCGCACCTGGCTTGCCGGGAATCCTCACCTGGGAGGGGCAGGCAACGGGCTGAATGGCTTGTCAGCCCTGCGCACAGTCGGCCCGGCCTGGACAGCCAGGGGCCCCGCCAGCCAGCCTCTGCCCTACCTCTCATCCAGTAGGGCCCCTTCCTTTGCTGTCTCTCTCCCCACCCAGTCTGCTGAAGGAAGTGGTGGTTTGATACTACAGAATAAGCAATTCAGGGCCCCGACTGCTGGAGGAATATTTGCATCTTGCCCCGTCCAGCAGAAATGCAATCTACCGCTTTAACCCCCAGCCCCCAAGAACCAGCATCTCGATGCCAACTCAGTGGCTCCAGGGTCCTGGGGAACTGTAACGATGCTCTCTGGCCATGCCAGGCGGTCCTACCTGGCACGGCATGCTCTGTTGTCAGACATCTGCCCATGGTGGCCGGGGGAAGGCCAGAGAACAAATCGGTACAAAGGCATGAACATGGGCTTTGGTGTTAGATGCCCTCAGTGCAAGGCCCAGCTTCATCGGGACTTCTTTGGGCCTCAGTTTCCTCACTTTTAAAAATGAAGACAACAGGGGCACCTGGGTGGCTTAGTCGGTTAAGCGTCCGACTTTCGCTTAGGTCGTGATCTCGCGGTTCGTGGGTTCGAGCCCCACATCGGGCTCTGTGCTGACTGCCAGCTCAGAGCCTGGAGCCTGTTTCAGTCTGTGTCTCCCTCTCTCTCTGACCCTCCCCTGCTCACACTGTCTCTCTCTCTCCTAGAAATAAATAAAAAATATTAAAAAAAATATTTATAAAAATGAAGACAACAACAGTGCCATCCGGTTTGCTAAGAGGAGGAAATGCAATTGCTCGTGTCAAGTCCCTACATCCCAGGGTCTTGCAGGGAGATGCTGTAGGATTCGCCCTAGATCTCTCGAGGGGTTGACTCCCAGGAGGGTCTGGGTCAGATCTGGGCTCTACCAGGATCCCTCTGTGGAGAAAGACCAGAAGGGACAAGACTGGAGCAGGGCCACCAGGCAGGAGGCTGGGGCGACAGGCCCTGGGCAGCAGAAATGGTCTGCACTCCCCCTGGGGTTCTGTCTGTTGCAGGTGCTCTGAGCAGCCAACTTGTCAGCTGAGTCATGCTTGGCACCATATGTCCATCACAGCCTTTGGTAATCACAGCAAACGAATCGAGGTCTTATTATTATTTTCCAGTCTGCAGGTAAGGAAACAGGCTGGGGAAGGTCAAGGTCTAGTCAGATTTCCACTGAGCTCATGAGCACACAGACTGCTTCCTGATCTGGGGCCTGGGGTGAAACTGTCCCCTAAAAGGTACCAGAGGGAGGTCAGTGTGAAGGGGTGTTACTTAAAAGCACCCTGAGGAAGCCAAGCTGGGATAGATGTTCCAGCAAATCCATTGCTGACTGGAGTTAATGCTGCAGCCAGATCGGGTGCATGGGGAAAAAATGATCCTGAGAAACCTCGTGTTGGGAGAGCCAGGTAAGTCAGGGAGTGGGCTTAGGCTGTGAGGTGTGAGTGAAGAAAACTGAGTCCTGGGGCACCTGGGTGGCTCAGTTGGTTAAGCGTCCGATTTCGGCTCAGGTCATGATCTCATGGTTCATGGGTTCGAACCCCATGTCGGGATCTGTGCTGACAGCCAGCTCAGAGCCTGGAGCCTGTTTCAGATTCTGTATCTCCCTCTCTCTCTGACCGTCCCCTGCTTATGCTGTCTCTCTCTCAGAAATAAATAAAACATTTTTAAAAATTTAAGAAAAAAGAAAGAAAGAAAGCTGAGTCCCTTTTTGATGGCATTGGGCCAAAGAGGCTGGTCCCTTTAAGCAGTAGTTTTCCAGACCTAGCTAGGCATCAGAATCACTACTGGGCTTGGTATAAAAATATTGTTCCTGTGGCCCCAGCCTGGGGGAATGTGATTCAGTGGAAGGCGGTGGGTTAGATCTCTGTGTTCAACTCACCTCGAGGGGCACTTCTGCAGCCCTGGGGGCTGGGAACCAAGCAGTGGGCTAAAGGTTGGTACAATGTGGCACCAAGTGCACGTTCATCATATTATTCACCCTGATCCAATGTACGTTTGGCTGTCCGCTCCTTATCTGTCCTTCCAGTGCCAAGGGCATCCTAATCTTGAAACTTTCTGATTTCTCTCTAATGCCCTGCCTTCCTATGTGGCTAAACATCCCCTTTTCCAACATCACTGGTCCAGCGACAGCTCCACAGTCCCAGCCTGTCTGCCCCAAGGCTGAGCCATTTCAGGAAACAGGCTCTGATTTCTTAATCTTTGCTCAAGCATCCCTGCTTCCCATGGCTTTTAATCACTCAGAAAGGGCCTGCTGTTTGGAGCAGTACTCCCTTAAATGTGTCGATATCTTGTTATAAATCTCCCATGCTGCTCCATCCCAGGGGTCTGACTCAGGGTCACACCCGTATTAGAGAGACAGCGAGCTGAGATGGTGCTCAGCAGCGGTGGCTGGCTGGGCAGCCCTGCATAGGATTTAGCTCAGAATCCATGCCCAGTAAATGTGGGCTGAGGGGCTCCTGTCAAGCCTGATGCTGGAGGTCTAAGCACATAGGAATCAGCCATCCCACCCACAGGAATATACCCAACAGGACTGTGGGCAAACCGTCACCAAAAACACGTTCTAGAAGGCTCACAGCAGCACCATCTATGGTAGCCCAACTGGAAACCACCTAATGCCCATCAATAGTCGAATGGATAGATCAAAGTGGGGTTTCTTCATCGAACATAACAAACTGGAAACCACCTAATGCCCATCAATAGTCGAATGGATAGATCAAAGTGGGGTTTCTTCATCGAACATAACAAACTGGAAACCACCTAATGCCCATCAATAGTCGAATGGATAGATCAAAGTGGGGTTTCTTCATCGAACATAATAAAATACAGCTACACACAGCAACGTGGGTTCACAACGAACATGATATTGAACAGAAAGAAGCCAGGCATGAGAGTTATACCCTGCATGATTCCATTTATGGGAAGTTCACACAGGTGCTAATCCATGCTGCAGTCAGGATGGCACTGCCCTGGTGAGGGGTGGTGACTGGAGGAGGGTACAGGGAAGGGGCTGTCATGCTCGAGTCTTGGTCTGGGGGCTGGTTACACAGGTGTACTCCAGCAGTGAGAATTCACGGAGCTGTATACTTCTGATGTGCGCACTTTTTGTATGTATATTACACTTCAGGTTAAACACATCTCGCCCCGGAGATGTCCATGAATGAAAAAAAAAAAAAAAGAAAGAAGGTTACCAGGGATCCAAAAACCTGCCACATGGGACTCCTCTGTCTTCACTCAGCTACTGGCTTGCTGTGGACTCACTTTGATCCCTGGAGATCCGGTAGCCTCAGTGTCACCTTCATCTGTACAGAAGAGGCACTGGAGTAGGATGGCCTCTGTCATCTGATGGGGACGGTCTCTGATGATGGTGCTAAGGGACATGCAAAGGCAGAGATCACATCCAAATATCTCTGACTTCCTCAAAGAGCTCCATGGAACATTCCCAGACTCAGCTAAACCTCTCTCAGTGCTCAATGTTGTCATTGCGCCCTGTCTCACCAGACTGTGAGGTCCTCCAGGCACCATTCATCTTTTTGCCATAGGACCCAGCCCCAAGTTGAAGATCAGATCTGATCTGAAGATCAAATCAACTTCTGTTGACCTGAACAGCCGATGTTCCCACCAGGGGCAATAATGACAACAGTAAGAGCCAATGTTTGTACATTTCCTACGTTTGTGCCCAGCCTTGTTCTGAGCCCTTTCCAGGTAGTATCTTACTTACTCATCGGAGCATCGCTGCGAGGCAGGTTCTATCTACTAGCCCATTTTACAGCTGTAAGCTGAAGAACAGAGAGCCCAAGTAAACTGAATAAGGTCACACAGCTAATAATTGGTAGGGCAGGGTTTCAAAGTGAGCAGTATGGTGCCAGGGTCCATGTTTTTACCCTCTCCCTAAAGCTATGCTTTGATTTGTCCTGGCTTCTGGCAAGACAGGGGCATCTACTGTCCTGTGTTTGCTCTACCTACCACTTCCCTTCGACATTTTATAGGCTGCCATCTCAGCCTTTCTTGGCCTTAATCCTCCTAGACTGGAGAGGCCTTTGAGGTTTATCTGTTCACATCCATGGCAGCCACTCACAGCCCTTCGTCAATGTAACTGCCTTGATCCGGACTTTTCCAGTCTGGGTCTTTCTTTGCTGTAGAAACAACTGGGATGGATGGAGAGTCTGCGCTCTGTCACACCAGGCATGTTCAAGAGCCCCTTGGTGTTTTGTCTTCAGTATCCTTCCTGGTAATGACCAGGTACTTTACTTCTAGGTTTAGGAGGTGTTGAGGAGCCTCAGAAACTCCACTGGGCCAGGAGCCGGGGTGACTAGTCACCCCAAGTCCCTGTTCTGTCTACGCGGGGGGCAGGGTTATAACCAGGTCCAAGAGGAAGGTCTGGGAGTCTCAATGACTGGAGCCCATGTGCAGTTGTCTGGGAAGAAAGTCTAAGGCAAGGGAACCAACATTTCAGAACTCCAGGCAGGAGGGGGAATTTGGCACCCGCTATGCCACTGAGCCTCACAGCTTCATAAAGAAGGTGCTCTGAGTCCCATTCTGCAGATGAAGATACAGAGGCACGGAGAGCTTACCCAACCGTGGACTTCAGGATGGATGAGTCCATGGAGCCCCACTGGTCCATCTTAAAGCCTGAGCTGCTGGACTGCAGACAGAGAGGCTGCTGCTCTATTTCTCTCCCAGAGACTCCAGGGCCATTTGCAACAGATCCCATTCGTAAAGACTACACACTGGGAACAAAACTCGAACAAACCCCCCAGGGCTACTGCTCTAAGGATTAGATGAGATGACATATCTCGATGGCACGGTACAGAACTTGGCACACAGCGAGGGTTCAATATCTAGTGTTGCTTTTACTACAACTACCTCCTCTCCTCTGCACTCTCTTCTCTTCTCCCCTTGACCTGCAGTGGGGACGCCTACTTCTGTTCCCAATCCTAAGATTCCAGGGAGAGAGAGAGAGCAGATTCTGTAGGTTCACCCATATAACCCCTCAAGATCTTCCCACATCTTGTGATCCTTCTCTTTTCCCTAACAGTCCTTAGGTCTGTGACTTCACTCTGGTTACTTAATTTGTCTTCGTTTCCTCGTTCACAAAGCAAGACGATAAAATCTTTCATGAAGTTCTTATGAGAATCCACTGAGTTGCTATATACATATAAATGCTCAGAGGAACACTTGACTCAATGCACCATGTAAGGATTTGTGAAAAAAACGTACTGAGCACTAACTGTACACATATGGTCCCATCCACCCATGCATCTTGCCATTCAACAATTTATTATTTATTGAATGCCTCCTTCATGCCTGGCACGCTGGGTACTTCACATCTGTTCCTGGACAGCAACAATTCCCAAAAACTGTTCTAAGGTGCTGGGGATGCCAAGGAGAATAAAGCTTCCACGGCACACCCCCTTCCCCTGTCTCTCCCCCATCACGCCAAGCTCTCGTTTCACCCAGATGGCTAGTGAGGCATCAGGCTAACTCCAGCTTTCCAGATGGTTCGGTGCCTTCTCCCCCGAGTCTCCATTCTGGGTGGGTTTCCTCTGCTCTGGCCACCATCCCAAGAAGCCAAGACAGCCCCTCCCAGCTGAGGTCCAGTCAGCCAGACCCAGGCAATGGGAGAGGTGCCACCAGACCCGGGGTCGGTTAATCTTGCCTTTAATTAGCATATGCGCTAAGTGACGAGGCCCCGGGGGTGACCCCACAGATGGCAGCCTGCTCACAAGTGATAAATTGGGTGTATCCAGTTCTGTGAAGGGTCGTGTCCATGCTGGTTCCTACGACCACACCTCTCCCACCTGCTTCCCGGGGGTAGCGTGGCCGCCCAGGCCCTCCGCCATGCCCAGGGCCAAGGTGCCTGGCCAGCAGCCCGAGGGAAGTTGGGCCAAAGTGGAGGTGGGGAGGGTGGGAATCTCGGTTTTCCCCGGGCCTCCAAGGTTGGTTTAGTCCAACCAGATTCTTTGGGAGGAAGGAACCAAACATTTATTGGGTCCTTGCCAGCAGCACCTGCTAATAGTAATAACTACTGGGTCAGACCAGATGAAACGGCCATTTCTGTAAGTCAGAAAAGAATTGACTACTGACAGCCTCATATGGTTCAAACTATTATCTATCGAGCACTTTCTATTTATCAGGCATTGTCCTCATATTAACAGGTGAACTTGACAAGCACACTCCTGCTGGTAGAGGAACCTCCTCTCTCTGGCTTTGTGCTTCAGAGTAGAGGGCTTTGGTGGGAATGGCCAGCCTGTTGCCTCACTCTCTCCACCCTGGTATGTTCCAGGCCCTGTCCTAACTGACAGACATGTGTCATCTCACTTACTCCTCACGGGAACCCTATGAGATGGGTGCCAGTGTCGTTCCCATTTTAAGGACTAGACAATCGAGTCCCAGAAACGTGAAGCAGCTTGTTCAAGGTCACACACCTAGTAAAAGGCAAAGCCAGCAATGGAACCCAGGCTATGCCGTGTTGGTGGTGAAAAAGCTGAACTCCTTCCTCTCTCCCTTCTTGTCTGTTTCTGGGAGTGAGTGGCCAACAGGAGCTAGGTTCTGCCTGCGGGGTCCCTTTATGCAAAACCTCACAGGCTCTGTGTCTCCAGGGGAGGGACATGTCTGTTTGGGGCTGCCAAGGGCTAGAGTCTGGCATTAAAAAGCCCCTTGTGGCCCCACAGGGAAGCCACTTCCTTCAACCCAGCCTCCCCCCATCAGAAGGACAATATCGTTATCCTTGTCTGCCTGCCTAGTTGACTCTCTGTCTGTCTGTCTCTCTCTCTGTTAATTCCAGACTTAGGGAGTATGGGAAGAGAGGTGTTATTTATTGAACCCCTAAGATCCCCACACGAACCATCCCCATTTCACAGATGAGGAGGCTGAGGTGTGGAAAGGTTGGGTGACCTGGGTGAAATTCTCTGAGGTCAGGTAGCCCCGCTCATGCCGCTGGACCGCGTTTCAGCAAGGTCATCTGGGTCTAATGGCTCCAAGCCTCAACCACTCCGAAGGTGTCACAGGAAAAACAACACTCAGATCACAGAGTGGCCATGAGGGTTAAAGGTTATAAACCACAGATTTAAGACTCCTAGAAAGAAATGTGTGGGCAGAGTAAACACTCAATGAATGTTAACTATTAGATCAAGAGCAGCAGGAAGAACACCCACCTCCTTCCTCCTCCCCTATCCTGCTGTTTTTTACACAGCATTTATCCAAATCAGAAATGATAGTATTCATGTATTTGTTGACTTACTTATTATTCCCTGCTCCCCCACCGAAATGTAAGCTCCATGATGCACAGGCTTCTTTATCTTGTTCATCTCTGTATCCCCCTTGCCTAAAAACAGTGCCTAAGGCATCATAGATGCTCAATAAAATACTTGCTGAAAAACCTTGTATATTAATATATGATGGCTTCTTTCCCTTCCCTGGGTAGGAAGAACCACTCAGCTCAGAACCCATAACCCAGGGGCTGCTCCTCTTTATAGCTCGTCCTTCCCTACCCAGCCTCACCCACAGCGGACCTTTGAAGAGGCACCGTTCATTCTCATGGTCATCCTCAAGGTCTCCCGCCCCAACCCGCAGTGCCTAGCAGTGTGCTGATCACACTCACATCCCTGGCTCTCTGCAGCTTCCAAGGCCTCAGTGGCCCCCTGCCAGGAGGCAGAGCCCCCTTAAACCCCACCTGCTCACAAGCCCACTGTCTGGCCAGCTTCCCTCTCTCCCAGCATAAAGGGGGAGAAAGCCCTTTTTCCTGCCAGGCCCACAGAAGTGAAAAATTAATATCCCACGCTGCCGGCTGGCTCAGGCTCTCCCTTCACTGCTGCCAGGGAGCTCTTGATCTTCAGATCCCCCCCACCCCCATTTTGGCTTGATTAACACAATGCCAGTTTCCTGCTGCCCAGCCTTCTGAGAGGCGTGTTTCGCTTTGAATTCGGCTGACCTCAGCTCCTGCAGGAAGGACTCATATGTGAAAATCCAGGGGCTAAGAATGGGCTTGGCATGTCCTGGTTGTAAAAAGCACGGGCAAGTTTTGGCAAAGCCCAAGAACTTTTCAAGTCAAGGCAAAGACCGGGGCGGGGGGTCTCTGCAGGCATCGCCTTTTGCCTCTTCCTGCACATGATTGGGGGACTTCCGGTCCCTTTAAGTGGATCACATCTGGAGGGATCAGCTGGTGGCCACATCTGGAGCCCCCTGAAGCCAGCCACGCCTCTGCTCTCTGTTCATTATCGAATGGCAGGCAGCAAAGTGGCTCCAGAAAGGAGAAAAAAATGCATAAGGAAACCATTCCCCCTTGTAAACAAAAGGTGGGGTAACCTCTGATGTAAAACAAAGCATTTTCTCCTGGTCCTTACCCTAAAGTCCCTTTCTCTGAAAGAGACAAGCAAGACAAAAACAAGTGCCACTTTTCTCCCGATCCCTGAGGGGATCAAAATACAGACTGGGTCTTGGCGCGCGCGTGCGTGCGTGTGTGTGTGTGTGTGTGTGTGTGTGTGTCTCAGGGCTGCGCACGAACACGGCATCTTAATCAGGTCTACAGTTAGCGTCTGCTTAGAGTCAATAGATAGGCTTCAACTCAGTGAGCAATTATCAAGTGCCCCAGCTGGCGCGGAGGACAAGAGGGTGATAAGACAGCTCGGGCTGCCAGGAGCTTGGAGGCTGTCTGTGACACGCCAGGCCGGGCTGGTCTTGCGCGGGCACAGGAGGCCCCCCTGGGACGCTGGCCAGAAGGGGCATGACGGCTGCTCTCTGCATCTGCATGGCACAAAGGCCCACTTTTATGTGGTCCCAGCCAGGCTGAGGAGGGCCGCCACGCAGATGGCTCCTCTACCCCACCTGGCTGTTCAGTTCGAAGCCCCCGACTCTGCCGACCGTGGGCTCCGGCTAAGACTCCAGCTCGCCAAAGTAACCACATGGACAGCTGCCCTTTACGGAATGCCCGCCATGTGCTGTCTGGCACTGTTCTAAGTGCTTTACTTGAACAAACTGATTTTTATCTCCCTCAACAACCCTACGAGATTGACCCTCCGGACACCCAATCCCTTTTCCATAAGCCCTTGGGGCCAAGACGTGGTTCAGAATTAAGAAATGTTTGCATTTCAGAAAGATGATATCGCGGACGTGCTGTATATTACTAAAATGCACAGGGGATCCAGGAAGATGTCCATAATCAATGACCTTCCCATATCTGCAGCAACTCGTAGGGATGATCTCACTTGGAATAAGACGACGACGAGAGCCCCATGTCCTCTGGGCCAGGTTGAGGCACCGAATGAATTTCTGCCAGTGTATGGAGAAAATGCCTCTGGTTTCCAGAGCGTTCTGGGTTTTGGAGTTGCAGATAATGGAGTATGAAGCCCTATTCTGCAGAGGAGAGTGAAATGTGGAAAGGTAGAGCTGGGGAGAAGAAGCAGGCTTGATCCCCAGGCCAACCAGCTCCCGAACTGGGCTCTCAGCTCCTGCTCTTTGCACAGCCTTGCTCACGTACACGGGGGAACTTCTGATGAGTTACCTCCACAGATGCAAAGCCCTGTAGACTCTGCTCCCAGCACACCTCCCCAGGCCTAGTGGTGTTCACACACTCCCGTTCCCACCCAAGAGCCGACCACGCAGGTTTCTGAACACACTGGGATCTTTCACTCCCACGGCTTTTGCAAACACCGTTCCTTACTGCCTTGATTTGCCTCCCAATTCCTCTTACTCTTTGGCCAACTCCTATCCATCCTACAGAACCCACTCAAATGGCTCTTCCTCGGTGAGGCATATATTGATCCTAATGGGCTCAGAATGAATTGCTGTGTCCTTCTTGGCCCTGCTCAGAGCTGCAAGGCTCCTGGTTAACTCTCTAGGGGCACTTTCCACTGAGCATTTGACCGGAAACCAGCAGACCCTGCCTGCTCTCTGGAATCCGGACAAGTCAGGCACCAACTCCCAATTTCACACCTTTCTCAAGTCCAAAGCCTCCCTCACATTGTCTGCAGAGCCCAGGGTCTACAGGCCTCTGCAGCCTCCAGTTTTCCTCCTCTGGGCTGTCTCATTCACACAGTAACCGGAGCCTTCCCGATGCCCACCACCAATCTACCTCACAAAGCATCCGTCAGAAGAGCAGCCTTTGCTGCACATTTGCAGTTGGGGCGGCTGCTGGCACGGAGGCCATGTTTCCACTGTAGGAATACAGCCCATCTTAAACTGAAGGGAGGGTCCTATTCTTTTTTTTTTTTTTAAATGTTTTATTCATTTCTAGGAGAGAGAGAGAGAGACAGCGTGAGCAGGGGAGGGTCAGAGAGAGAGGGAGTCACAGACTGAAACAGGCTCCAGGCTCTGAGCTGGCAGTCAGAACCGAGCCCGACGCGGGGCTCGAACCCACGAACTGCGAGATCACGACCTAAGCGAAAGTCAGATGCTCAACCGACTAAGCCACCCAGGTGCTCCGGGAGGGTCCTATTCTTAAGTGTACCCCACAGGACGACATCTTACTCCTCTGCTCTTTGGGGTCCCAAGCCTCCTACCATCTCACTCTGCTCTCTTCTCCACCCTCGCAAGAGCAGATCTAACTCCGACTCCTGTTTGCTTCATTTTTCCCTCATGCAGGCCCTTCCCCCCACCCCACCCGACCCCACCTCATCCTCTGGGCCTCGGGCTCCCACCTTCTACCACAAGCTGCTCATGCAGACTTTTCCCCACAGCAGGCAGCAGCGGTCTGGGGGACTGGTTATTTCATAGCCTATTATAAAAAGGCTCTGCTTATTAGAGTTGTTTACTGTCTGTCTTCCCTGCACTGGTCTGTTTTGTGCAGCTCAGTGTCCTCTGTCTCTAGCACAATGTAGAGGCACAGTAGGGCTTTCATGAGTGATTTTGTGAAATGAATGAATGAATGAATGATACGCGAATAGTGCTGAGAGGCAGTATGAAATGCAGAGAAGAGTTATTTCCTTCAAGAGCAGGGAAAACAAACAGAGGAGTAGTGTGTATGGGGGGGGAGGGTGTGTGTGTGTGTGGTGTGTGTGTGTACATGCACGCACACATGGATGTACATGTGTGTTTTCTGGGAGTGGGTACTGTGGAAGTCAGGATTAGGAATACGTAAGGTAGGAGGTGACAAGATGAGCCCATCAGATCAGGCAGACAAGCCCAAAGCCTGAAGCGCGAGACACCAGGAACAGCCTAGTGATCAAGGGACAACAGTGGTGAGCTTGACCGCAGCGCAGAGTTCCTGGTTGTTACTTTCCTCCCTGGCATGTAGCCCTTACCTATCTGTCTTCCAGCACTCTCCGCCCCTAAGCCAGATGCCCACACTTTCAGAATGAAGGGACTGAATTTGTTTTTAAAATCTAAGACCTGTGTGCCCATTTGCATAGAAGAAGCCATCATTGAGTCCCTACTATGTGCCAACCCCCATGCTGGGTGCTGGGGATACACAGGTATTAAGAGGCTCACAGGTGTGGGGGAGGGACAGAGACATACATGGATGATCCTAACACAGACAGTGAAGCCTGGTGGCCGTGAACTTGTGCTCTAGAGCCAGACTGCTGAGTTAGATTCTGGGCACTATCACCTAAAACATGTGACCTTGTGAAGGTCATTGCACTTCCTTGCCTTGAGTCCTTCATCTCTAACATGTGGTTAGTAACGGCACCTACCTCACTGGGGAGTTGTGAGTTTTAAATGAATTAATATGTACCAAGTCTTTAGAACACTATATGGTTTGTAGCATAATCTGGGGGAGTTTGATGCACTACTACTACTACTAATGATAATAGTCATTACTGTCACACTGTGACAAATGCTACTGCAATCCTTGTCATGGTCCTTGGGCTCATGTAGCCCCTCTCTGCCCTCAACTCTCAACACTCTCTCTCCTGCCCTTCCCCCAAACCTAAATCAGGGTTTCTCAATCTGAGCATGACTGATATTTGGGATCAGAGATCATCTTTAGTGTGTGTGTCAGGGGAGGGGACTGTCCTGTGCACTGCAGACATTTAGTAGCATCACCACCTCACCAGCTGTCATCTGCGATATTGCCAAATGTCCCCTGAGCAGGTAAAATGGCCCCTGGTTGAGAATCATCACTTTAAATATACTGAACTCCTTATGTAACAGATAAGCCTACTCAGATCCCAGGATCTTAGCACCTGCCATTCCCTCTACCTGGTGTGCCCTTCCTTCAAATAACCAGATGGCTCAGTTCCTCCCTTTTCTCAGGTCTCTGTTCAAATGTCACCACCTCCTCAGAGACGCCTTATCTGACCACTGCAACGTGCAATGCAAACACACACACACACACACACACTCCACATACACATTTCATGGCCCTCAAACTCCTTTTCAACCTTCACCATGTAGCTAAACTACATCTGACCAGAGATTGAGTCAGCTCCACTCAGAAAGCCGTGTGTCCAACACAATGTAAGATGCAAAGCCAGACTGCAACTGTCCCCAAACCTGGCTCCACCAGCCCCTTGAGCCTGCACTTCCTCACCCTGGGTGGACTCAGATGAGCTATAGCCATCACCTGGTGTCCTCCTTATTTTCAGATGGAACGGCAGAGGCCCCGAGATGGGGGCGGATCGTCCTAGAGGGGCAATGTAGGGACCAGAATCCCCATCTCTTCTGATCCCAGGCAGGGACGGCATTCTCTAGAAGCAAAAACGGAAAGGGAGGCTGGTTGAGGCCCCTTCACACAGCATTAGGGCAAGCTCTTTATCTGCAAAATGAGGGTAAGCCCCTTGTGGGGCTGTTGAGGAGATTAAATGAGAATGTTTATGAAGCACCCAGCACATGCCTGGTGCAAAGTAGCAGCTTAACCGATCACATCTGTTATTGCTGTTCTTATCATCATTACTGCAAGTCCTTATCACATACGGAGTTTCTGTGGCTTAGGTACAGGCTTTGGAGTCTGACTGTATTAGTGCAAATCCCAGATCGGTTGCTTACTGGCTGTGTGATTCTGGGCAAGTTATTTAACCCTTCTGTGCCTCAGTCATGTCACGCATAAAATAGGGGGAAATCACAGAACCTCCCTCGTAGGGAACCTGTAAGGTTGAAATGAATCATGTATGCAAAGTGCTTAGCACTGTGGCCAGGTACATAGCCAGTGCTCACTAAAGGTTACTATCGCCACCATCATCAACGACTATGACCATGACCATCACCACCATCATCGCCTCCGCCACTGTCACCCGTGAGTGCCACCATCATCATGTTCTCATTGTTCCAAATTGCCCACGCAGCCTGGCACAATGCCAGGCCCACGGGAGGGCTCCACAAATCTGTGTTGACTTTCACATTTCCACCCCTTAGTTCCCAGGGAAGCTTCTGCTTCTCCCAAAACACTTGCTCAGAGGATTTCTCAACTCTCAAAAACTGTTCTAACTACAAGTGAAATTGCAGGAGAGCCCAAAATGCACTCCAGATAGTTGTACTCACTGAATATTAAACCAATATTAAAATCTCACTTCTTTCAAAGGCGTTAATGAAAATAAGACTTCAACTTTTCTACAAATAAAGAGTGCAAAATTTACAGAGATTCCCAGGGTCTACAAAACCCCACCAAACTGAAGCTGATTTAAGCCTTACAATTCTCTCCAGGGACCCCAAAGGGCAACCAGCAACAGGAAGGACTTGGACTCTTTTCTCCCATTCAGACCATCTTCTCCTGGCACACCCTCTTCTTTGCCCCAACCCGAGATCCAAAATCAGATGGAACTCTCCAGAGGAACCTTGGCTCTGGCTCGCCCTCCTTATTTATTCATTAGCAACTTTTAAGTCTGGCCAGCTTTGGAATCATGCCAGCAGGCAGACACCTGATTAAGCGGAGAGCTCCCCGCTCAAGCTTCCCAGCTCTAGGCCTGGTTTATTTTCTTTCTCTGGAGGCTTCGGGGCTGCTGTGAATGTCTGAGGTTTGGGTTTCTGACTCCAGGCTTATCGGCGTCCTTTGCCTCCCCAGCTTTCCTACCATCCTTTCTTTTTCAGGCCAAATTGATTTTTCAGAAGCCGTAAGAATCAAGGACTTGAAAACCAAAGGGGAGACCTGGGTATTCGGTTCCCAGGGCTGCATGACAACCCCCCCCCCCCCCCCCCCCCCCCCCCCCCCCCCCCCCCCCCCGTACAAACTCGGTGCCTTAAAATAACAGAATCTGTTCTCAGAAGTCTGAAATTAAGGTGCCACCCGAGCTGTTCCTTCTGGGGGCTCTAAAGGAGAATCTGTCTCTAGCCTCTCCCTGCTTCTGGTGGCTTCCGGCAACCCTGGAGCTCCTTGGCTTATGGCTGCATCCCTCGTCTCTGCCTCCGTCTTCATGTGGCCTCTTCCCCTGTGTCTGTTCTCTGTGCGTCCTCTTTTCTTTATATAAGGACACCAGATTAGAGGCCCACCTAGTCCAGCATGACCTCATTTTAAATAATTATATCTGCAAAGCCCCTCTTCCCAAATAAGGTCACTTTCTGAGGCTCCGGGCAGACGCGAATTTTGGGTGGAGACCGTACTCGACCCAGTCTAGGGAGCGAGGACTTAAATTATTTAGTACTTCTCCCCACCCCATGCCTGGGACCCCCTCTCAGTGCCTCACAGAGCCCTCAGACCCCCCAGTGTAGCATGGAAAAGGAAGCAACACTGTGGCCCCTCTTTGGGAGAACTTGGAGATCCCAACCCATTTTCCCAGCCAGTGTCAGTGTAATATCATAACGACCATGGAGGGAGACTGGGTTTCCTCAGAGAGGTTAGAGCCCTTGTCTAAGGTCACACAGCTGCTAAGTGGAGAGTGGGACCCAGATCCCAGGCCTTCTCCCCCAAATCCAAGGCTCTTTCTGTCTCTCCATTTTCTTACCAGGGAAAAGGCAGGGGCTGGTGAATCTGCAAGAGAAAACAGGTGGCTTGGAAACCTGTTGGGGGTTTGGGGAGAAACTGCTTCTGAAGAAAGTAAGAAGGAAGGGAGTGTCCCAGGACACAGGAGCGGCAGGCTGGAGGGAGCCAGCTTGTTTTGGGGACCCTCTGCCTCCAGTTCCCCCACATAAGCTCCCCGTGGGGTCCTCCTGTGGGCTCCTGGAGCTAATTCTGTCTTCGCCAGCAGGGCAGCTTTGCCTTCTGCCTTCTGCGGAGAAATGAAAGGGAGACGCAGATGGGTGTCTAGAGCAGAGCACAGGAGGGGGGAGCTCAGCCCACCTTCAGGGGGCCCTCGGAGGGCCAGGCCGCCTGCGTGGATGGACACCTCCGCGCTCAGGGCGGGGTGGAAGGGAAGTGCAGGCATATGAGCTAGAGCCTGATGACTGGCCTCTGTGCCCATCTGCCTTCCGGCTGCCACGCCCCTGCTGTTCCCTCTGCCCAGAACATTCTTCCCCAAGATGGGCACATGGGTGCTTCCTCACTTGCTTCAAGGATTTGTTCAAGATCACCTCATCTTTGAGGTTGTCTCTGACCAGCCGTCTTAAAATCCAAGCCCAGCACTCCCCAGCTCCCTCTCTGCATTTTTCTCTAACATCTTACGTAGTTTAGTTTTTATTTTTTTATAGTCTATCCTCTACATTTGTAACGTCCAAGAAAGTAAGGATTTTCATCTGTTTTGTTCACTGCTTATTATTCCCATTTTACAGGGGAAGAAACTGGGGCTTGGCAAGGTCGTCCGAGCAAGCTGCTTGAGGTCACACAGACACTAATGGACAGAGCAGGGACTCAAACCCATTTCTTTCTGTCGCCAAAGCCTTGGTTGTTGCTGCAGTGCACGGACGCCTCTCCCGGAGTGAGCCCTGGGCCACTGTCTCCCGCGGCCCACCCAGCCAAGCATCGGTCCACCTGGCCGAGCAGGAAACTACAGGTGGAGGGACAGGCCACGAGGCTTGGCACACAACCGGCAGCTGAGGCCGTGCCTCCAGGGGTGTGGGTGACACTGCAGCTTTTTAAGAAGCTATTTGGGCCGTGTTCTCACCGTCTGCCCAGAAAGGCTCTGTTCCTAGTCTGGGAGCTGGGACAGCTCTGAGCTCACAGAATCCTTTCTGCTCTAACCAGACTGAACACTGTGTATCTGTACCGAGAGACCCCATCCATTAGTTGATTAAAAGCCATAGATCAGTCTGCCTGGGACCCGCCAGCGCCATTATGAATAAGAAGTATCAGGAAGTCCCTCGGCATAACCAATGTCTTCGAAATTGCCATGGTGACAGTTAATAAAACTTCCGAGTCTATCTTTCCGTTAGCGTTAGCGGGCTCTGCTGCTGGGCATTAACATTTGGGATAGCCGTTGAGACCATTTGTATTTAAATGAAGCTGTGAGTGCCTTAACTCAAAGTTCCACACCCTCAGATTTAAAACAACTACTGCCATCAAAAATGAGCTTGTCAAACAATTATTCCCAGCCTGCAGAAGTGGCTCTGAACATTCTTAAGGAGTGCCCAGGATTAATGAGAGGCAGTAGGATTACTTTAGTGGCCATATACCTGGTTCCTAGAGCCAAACTGCTCAAGGTCGACTCCAGGCTCCACCACTACCTATCTGTGTGAACTTGGGCAAAGTATATAACCTCTCTGTGCTTGTTTCTTCATGTATAAAATGGGGATAAAACTTAGTAACAATTTCAGGCGGTTGCTGTCCGGATTCAATGTGTTAATATTGATGTCTCAGTTTGGGCTTCTATAACATAGTACTTTATATTGGGTGGCTTATAAACAATAAAAATTTAAAGCTCACAGTTCTAGAGGCTGGGAGGTTCAAGATGGACGCAATGACAGAGTCAGTGTCTGGTGAGAGCCTGCTTCCAGGTCCATAATGCTGGCATTTTAGTATAACCTTAATGGCCAAAGGGAAGACTCTGGGGTCTCTTTTCTAAAGGCACGAATCCCATTCATGAGGACTCCACCCTCATGACATAATGACCTCCTCAAGACCCTGCCTCCAAACACCACCATTTTAGGGGTCAGACTAAATAAATTTTGCAGGGGACACAAACAATCTCTAGCAATGGAAAAGGTTTAAAATGGTCCACGTGTTGAGTGCATATTCACTTACTTTCTAAACATTTACTGTACACTGTGACCAATTTCTCAGGCCTCCCTGACTCATACTCTGGTATTGCCCTTCCACACTTGCTCTGTGCTGCCACAAAAATGCAGTCGATGCAACCATGCTCCGATTCTGAGCCTCGACCTAAAGAAACCCTGTTGAATTCTACTTCTTTCTTGGGGCCCTGGCATGGCCATGTGAATGAACCTGATTAGCTTGCTCCAGCATAATTGAGTGTGGAGAAGAGCCCGGCCCAGGAGACAGGACTCCCTGACCTTCTGAGTCGGGGAGATGCACGAGAAATCCCAGGGGAGCCCAGAAGAATCATCTGGCTGTCCCCTGAACTTGTGGGTATTAATAAATCCTTATTGTTTAAGTGATTGGGTTTTGGGGTGTTTTGCAATCCAGTAATATCTAACTGACACAGGACACACTACGTACTGAGAACTGAGTGAGATACTGCTCACACCTCCAGGGGTTCCAACATAAAAAACCACACCAAAAAGTAAACCCATCACAACCGGGGCTTGCGGGGTCGCCCACTGAGAGGAGGCACTCCGCGCAGAAAGACCAGCATGGGCAAAAGGTGTGAAAGAACCGTGAATCTGACTCTTCATTGGGTTTGGGGACAAACGCAGATGTGCAAGTATTTCTTCCCCACCTGTTGCCATTCTCCCGTGAGCAGGGGATCTGGGCACACCATCCCTTAACCTGGAGGAATTACATGAACCAAACAACCTTCTCCATGTCAGATACAGGAGCCAGTCTGACTGGCTTTAGACAGACTCACATCATCACGTCCACAACCGAAGGAGGTAAGAGTTTTTCAAAGAGGTGAGGAGACTTGCCTAAGCCTCTCCCAGCCATGCGGCCCCATGTCCCAGCTTTGGGAGCAGAGGGACAGCAGTCTAAACGGCTCACTGGATTCTGTGGGTTTTTTCTGCCCCTCACTCACTGTGTGTCCTCAGGCTAAATAGGGCTCACCTGCAGATAAGGTGACACTTACCAAGAGCTGAGGAATTAGCAGTCATTTGCTATTACTATTTATTATAATTCAAAGTAACCGAACTTAACAGAGAGAGAATTGAATATTAATAAATATTCAAGGAGAGTGGGGAGTAAAGGAAAGCAGTGAAAATGCATCCCCTCCCCCAGCATGGGGGCCTGGGGTCTCCATGCCTTTGGGGCCTGGAGTTTAGAGGTCAAGGGCTGCTGTGTCTGCCTTCCCACCTCCAGTCGGGCCACCGCCTGCTGCACCCCGGCGTGCCCCAAGAGGCAGCAAGGACACATCACTGGGTTGGATGTGGATGTACCGCTGAACGGCTCCCCAGCTCGCACATCAAGCTCCTGCTGCCTCTAAGGGGAAGTTCTTCAGACTTGATTTCAGGAACCCTGGGAGGAGCTGCACTAGATGCAAGCGCAGGCTTCCTCCCCGGCAGCAGGACGGGCTCCTGTCACACAGCATCTCCTGCGTGGCTGATGCTCTGCTGCCTCCGACTTGGATTTCTTAATTCTTTAAACATTTTTTAGTGTTTCTTTATTTTTGTGAGAGATAGACAGACAGAATGTGAGTGAGGGAGGGGCAGAGAGAGAGGGAGACACAGAATCAGAAGCAGGCTCCAGGCTCTGAGCTGACAGCACAGAGCCCGACGCGGGGCTCGAACCCATGAACTGTGAGATCATGACCTGAGCCGAAGTCGGACGCTTCACTGACTGAGCCACCCTGGTGCCCCTCGTTTCTTAATACTTTTTAAATGGGGGCCAAGCATTGTCAGTCTGCCCCATGGCCTGAAAACCACTAAGACTTTCCTGCTTGTGGCCTATCCAAGTGTGGGTCCCTTGCGTATCCCCAATCAGCTCTGCATCAGCAGGGATCAGGGCCGAAGCCCCCTTTGGTCAGACAGACTTGGATATGTATTCATCACCAAGAATTTAGGAGCACTTCCGGTGTGCCAGGCACAGGGCTAAGTGCTGGGGGCGCGTACACAGTGAGTGAGACATGGCTGCCTTTAAGAACTGCGCATTCTGCCTGCACTCTGGACTTCCCTTCCTCCTGCCCCCTTCCTCTCCCACTCAGTGAACAGGGCCGCCATCCCCTCCATCTCTCCAGCTGGAGATCTGGGAGTCATTGTGATCCCTCCAGCTCCCCTCCCCTGTATGCAGAACCACAGCAAATCCTACAGGCTTTACCTTCAAAGCTTAGCTCCAGTCTGTGTACATCTCTGTCCTCACTGGTACCCTCCTCCAGGCCACCATCCCCTCTCATCTGGGGGTATCAACAACTCTCAGCCGGTCTTCCCATTCTTCTCCCATCTCATTCTTGCCCCATCCCATTCACTCTCTGCTTCCAGAGGAATTAGAATGTAAATACATCCTTTCACTCTCTTTTTCAAAGCCCTCCAATGACTTCCTATAGCCCTTAGTATAAAATCCCTGCTCTTACCCTTGGTCTCAAGCCCCAGGGTCTCCAGTGTCACCTGATGCTGCTCCCCCGTGACTGTGATTATCTAGCCAACCAGGCCTCCTATCAGTTCCCTGAGCATGACAAACTCTTTCCTGCCACAGGGCCTTTACACATGCTGTTCCCTAGACCTAGACCAATTTCCCCATGCTGTCCCTTTCTCTTCTTTTAGTTCTGAATAGAAATGTCATACCATCCAAGAAGCTTTCCATGCCACTCTGTCTAAAGGTGTTTCAGCCCTGCCTCATTATCCTGTATCATATCATGTTTTGTTTTTTCAACCATCACTTATTACAACCGGTGATTATTTTGTTGACACGTTTTTCTAAATTTTAAGAACCCCCTCCATGACCCACCTCTGGACAGTTCTGTAAGCTGCATGAGGGCAGGGATCTTTTCATCTGTCCGAGTCACTCTTACCTCTAGTGCCAAACACAGTACCTGTCACATAATCCAGTGCTCACTAATGAATGAACGAGTTTGCTTGCCAAATGAATGAATGAGTGAATGAATGAATGAGCTCACAGTCCTGTGCAGGAGGCAGAGAAGTCAATAATTAGGATCCAGTCTGTACCAGGAATGCTGCAGGAGCACAAAAGAGGCACATCTTTATCCAGATGGGGGATCAAATGTTAATAATGGTTTGGCCATGACTACTACACAGGCATAAATGTATATAAAGTGCTTCACTCTGTGTCTGGTATCCAGGAAACACTCAATACCTGTTGGCTATTGTTATTGTAATAGTATTATTATCCGATACGTTGATAGTTGAGCAGAGTCTCAAGGGGCAAATGGGAATTAAACAGAGAGGGTGGACATCCCAGGTGAGAGGCCGCGGAAAGCAGGGAGGCAAGACTGATATGTGCATCTTGCTGTCTGGGAGGAGCACTGGCTGGGTGGAGGGAGCACAGGAGAGCCCTGCAGATAGAGAAGCAGGCAGGGGTCAGATCCTGAACACCTTCTCAGTCGTGCTAAGAGGCCCAGACTTTGGGGGAAGTAGGAAACCCCTGGAGAATCTGAAGTAAGACATGATCTGTTTTTGACAGTGCATTGCAGCGGTTGTGCGGAGGATGAATTAGAAGGGAGCAGGCAAAGATAGTTATTTATGAACTCCAGGGAGCACATCCATCCATTTCGTGCAGCCCTTCGAAGGGCTCAGCATCACATAAAGCAGCGGGAGGGTGACAGGGTGTCGCAGACAACCTTGCCTTCAATGTGCTGTAAATGGGCTCACCTTTGGAGTCTCAGCCTCCAGCTGAAATAGAAATGAAGTTTCCACCTCACATTTTGCAAGGAAGAGGGCAAAAAGAGGTATCAAAGTACACCAACCTCGTCTCAAATTAAGTCGTGAGCAAGAGGAAGCAAATCCATCCTCTATGGTGCCGTATACTTCTCTCTTTAATGTCACTTCTTTCAAACCTATCAAAGCAGAGCGTTCTGTACATGACAGTTGTGTAATATCTTGGGGGCTGCTCCACAGTCCACCCTCCCTGCAAAGGGCAACATTTTTTTCTAATGTTGAATTCCTTGATCTGAGAATATTCAGAATTATTTCAATGGTCTTTTTTTTTTTTAAATGATCTGTATCTTAACCCAGTAGGGGAATATGAATTTTCTTCTGCCCTCTTATGGGGCTAGATGAAAATGGGAAAGAAAGAAAGAGAGAGAGAGAGAGAGAGAGAGAGAGAGAGAAAGAAAGAAAGAAAGAAAGAGAGAAAGAAAGAAAGAAAGAGAGAGAGAGAGAGAGAGAAATTCTGTAAGAATAAGACCAGAGGAAAATGACTCCCAAGAAATGCTTCAGATCACTTCCTACCCATCCCCATGGGCTGATCATGACTCAGCCAGCAACCATACATTCATCATTTGGACAGCAAAATAATAGTAATATTAAGGGAAGACAGAGCATTGACATTTATTGAGCACCTGCTGCATACCAGGCACGGTGCTAAACTTGCCATCTCAGTTAAGCTTCACATCCTTCCTTCAGAAATGACTATCTTATCACCCTTATGTTCAGATGCAGAAACAGCACACTGAAAAATTAAGTGATGTGACTGAGGATATGCAGGCAGCATATGACTGCTGTCGCTATTATGCTCCATGGCCAACAAAAGATTCCAAAGAAGTAGAAGGCTGGGGGGGGGGGCATCCCTTGAGAGGCTCGGTGCCCCCTGGCCGGGGAGGGAGATGCAGGCAGTGCTGTGAGAAGCAAAGGAAAGGTTCCCTGCAGCCTACACTTTGGGATGCTCATTTGTTACCTGTCCCACATGCCATGTGGAGACACGATGCTGACGCAGGCAGTTAGGTAACAAGAGAGCTTCTTCAGGCCTGTCTGTGCTTTGAAACAGGTCCACCAGCAGAGGAAGAGGAATCCAGCCACAGAGCCTCTCCCCCGAGGTGTGGCCTGGGTCGCCTGCAGCCTTGCACACTGGCTCTAAAAGCGCTGGAGTCTAGCCGGCCCCCACTTACAGCTTTACAAGTAGGAAACCGAAAGGCCCAGACACATGAGTGCCTCACCCAAGGTCACACAACTGGCAAATGGCAACCCCAGAGTGGTCCCAGGTCACCCGGCTCAAGCCAAGCCTTCCTTGCCCGGCTCCTCAGGCCTCTTACCTCTCAGCACTAGGCTTCTTCGTGATTCTCCAGATTCTGCTTGGATGCATTCGCTCATGCATGCACTCATTCACGAAACCTACTCTGTGTGATCCCGAGGTCGCACAAAGAACAAACGTAGGCTCGGCCCCAGTTTACAGATGTAGCTGATGGTGGGTGCTTTGCAGGCCCTGCCTTGGGCTCAGTTTGGAGTTATGCTTTAAGTTTAAATGATCTTGTTCCCACCTCTTCTAATTTCTTTGGGAACCGCCCTCTCTCTCTCTCTGGGTGCCGACTACAGTGAAAGCAGGTGAGTTAGAGCTGCGACTCTGAATAGCGCCTCCTGGGGGCAGAGCATGGAACTACAGGTCCAAGACTACAGGCGCAAGGGCTTCACTGAACCCTTCTCAGGTGGGATTTAGGCAAATCAACCAACCACAGAGCTGTCACTCAGCGCAATTCCCACAACTCCACACTTTCATTCATTTACTCCTCACAGCAACGATCCTCATTTTTGCAGAGATCAGCACTCTGATCACCCTGAGGGGCAGAGCCTGGTTTGGGAGGTGGTTCCCAACTCATGCTAGTAGGGTTCTCACTTCCGCCTGGGCCTTGTCCTTCCAGTCTCTAACATGGGGATTGCAGAGCTTACAGATACAGGGTTGTCCTGAAGTGCACTGAGGACAATTCTGGAAAAGTCTTCCACCCATGTTTAGTTATCAGCTTTTTCATGAATACTTGGGAGAGAGTAACATCCCAAGCCTTAGCTGAGCATGGGGCCCCTAGAATGTGACCTCACCACCGTCACAGGGTCCACGGAGATGTCAGTCTGAGGTCAAGGCTACATTCTGTCTTGGCCTTAATAAGCAAGTTCAAAATCACAATTTTTAGCTTGCAGGAGGACTCAACAAAGAGGCTGTGCTTGCTGCCTCTGATCTCCCTCTCTCTCGGCAGAGGAGGCTGGGGACAGGCTCCATAATTCACAGGGACAAAATCAACACACAGGCTGACCCGTGAGTTCCATCGTGAACTTCCTCCCTGGTAATGGTGAAAGTTAATACAGTCTGGGGAGGCGCAGCAGCTATTTAAATTTCAAATGTGGTCATTGCCTGAAACACCCTGGCGTGCAGACCAGGGTACATTTCACTCTCTCACCAGCCCTACCCCCAACCACTGGCCTGGGGTGCAAGTTTGGGGGACTTGGATTCTCAGGCAACCACCAACATGAAGAGCCAGGCAGGGCTTAGGGATGCAGAAAGAAGATTTAAAAAGTCCACCTAATGGCCTCCATCTCTTCTCACCCAGGGTGCAGAGGCCTGGGACCATACATTCTATTACTGCTAATGTTCTAGAACAGCCTGCTCCAGAAAACAGAGTTAACTAAGGAGAGCTATGAGATCCTGAGTGGATGACCACCTTTCAAAGAATGAGAATATGCCTTTAAAAAGTCTACTCTTTCAAAAATTACAAAGTTCTTATTTGGACTTTGAAAGCATTACATCATCCAATCTCCTCACAAGTTATTATCTCCATTTTTCAGAGGAGGAAATTGAGGCTCCGAGAAGGTAAGTAAACTTGCCCAAGGCCACTCTCAGTCTGGAAGCAAGAGAGTTGGGATCTGGGCACAAATCTTCAGGATTTGAGTCCAGCCTCATCCTGCAACCCCAGGTCTACTGGACACTGCATTTGGAAGGCAATTCTTTTCTCTGGGATGAGAGATGTCACCGGCATCACTGGTCACTCTGGGGACAGATACAGAGGCTGATGGAGCCTGGGCCGAAGCTCTTTCAACCTCAGGAAAGACTGAGGAGCTTCTCTGACCTTCATATGGTCACCTGTGGCTTGCCTCCCTGCCCACACAGTAAGGGAAACAGGGGAGGAAATGATCCCAGTCTTTAGAGGTGCCTCATTTATTGTGTTTGGTGTCTCTGCTTTAGCACATGTTGGATTTCCAGTCTCTATCATTTATAAAGCCTGACCTAAGATGTGCCTCTTCTCCCTCCTAGTTTGCACGGTGCAAGGCCCTCCCATCTCTAACCTGTTTCCCCCTCATAAACCACCACAAACACACCATTCAAGTAAAGACAGCAGGCCGGATGGAATACGGTAGCTTTGGGACAAGTGCCCAGCCCACCTTTTGACCCAGACGAACCCCCAACCCCTTCTATCTAGGAACTCCAGAGATCCAAAACCCACTTCTCACCTAGGAGGGGAGCCTTTCTGAGGGTGCATTCACACAGCACCAACACTGTATCTACCATGCTTTCGTTAAAGCGCTTTTTCCTCCGGGATGCCCTTCCATCCATGGAAGGTAGAATAATGGGCTCCAAAGATGGGGCTGGAGCCTGGGAAGACGTCATCTAACACAGAAAAAGTGACTCTGCAGATGTGGTTACATTAAGGAATTTAGGATGGAATGATTCTCCTGGATTACCGGGGGGTGGGGGAGGGGTCCAATATAATCACGTGGGTCCTCGTAAGAGGGAGGCGGGAGGCCCAGGCACAGAGATGGAGATGGGATGACAGAAGCAGAGGGAAAGAGAGAGCTCTGAAGATGCTATGCTATTGGTCTTAAAGATGCATGAAGGGGCCCCAGGCTGAGGAACACAGGTGGTCTCCCGAAACTGTAAAAGGTAAGGAAGTAGATTCTCCCCTAAGGCATCCAGAAGTCAGGCAGCTCAACTTTGACTTTAGGGCCTTTGACCTCCAAAACTGTTAAGAATAATAAATTAGTGCTATTTTGAGCCATTAAATTTGTGATGATTTTTCATGACAATCTCTGTCTCAGAGTCAGCTTCTCAAGAGCCCAACCCCTGACCAAGGCATTTGCTCAAATGGGACCTTCTCCAGGAGAGATTCTCCTGTCCCAGAAACTCTCTGCGTCACCTATTCTGGCTTTCTTCTCCATAAAACTTATCACCATCCAACATTTCTGAATTTTACTTATTTACCCAACTACCTATTTATTTATATATTTATGTATGCATATATCTTCTGTCTCCTCCCCTAAAACATAAGCTCCAAGAGGGTAGGGACTTTGTTGTGCTCATGGTTGTATTCTTTTCTAGGCGCTAAGGGTAAGGGCAATCTACAAACAATGCAAAAGTTGATAAACAGCTGTTGAATTAGTGCATTAACAATGGGTGAATGAGTGAGTGGCTTGTCCTTATAGTCACATGCTTCCTGGGTTGACTCCTTCAGTTTCTGGCTTCCCTGCTGCCTGTTTCTCCCTGATGGCTTCCCAGGGAGGCCAGTCTCTCTGCCAGGCCTGCTTCTTGGTCCTTCCAAGCTCATCCTTTGCTCTTGAGGAACCCAAGAAAACAAGCCATGCCATTTCATTGTCCCAACTCAGGAATCACGTACACCAGGTAGAGGAAAGAAGACTCCAGGCCGGCGAGCAGACAAATGACCCCCACTCCCCTCCTCTGCGCTCTTTACTTAAGAGTCCTTCTGGGCCTCTGGGAAGCACAATTATGTCACAGGATTTACATGCTTTATGCTTTTCATGAGTCCCTTACCACCTATCTTGGTAGGAAAAGAAAGGAAGGAAAAAAATGAAAGAAAGGCGGGGGGGAAAGCCCTTATAGACCTCTTCACTGGCTACTCCACTTCCTAAAATTCTGGAGCCTGGTGATGAGACACTACCAAATGTTGGGATATTTGGCAAAATAAATAACAAATAAGCCTTTAAAATCAATCCTCTGCAGTTAACGGTATGCAATTCAACAGCAACCAAGAAAATATTTGGCTTCCAAAGGGCCAAAAATGAAGTGAAATCTGTAGTTTTCTCTACTTTTCAAACACAAATTAGGTTAGAGCCCAGAAAGGAGGGAAGTGACTAGAGAGAACATTCTATTAAATTCTAACAGGACCTGAATTACTTTAGAAATTTCTACCTTAATTGGAAAACAAGGATCCAAATTGAAAACCTTCATTCATTTATTCATTCACTCATCTATCCGTTTAGCTAATGTTTACTGAACACCAGCTATATAATCCATGCTGGACTCTAGAAATGCAATGAAAGAATGACCCTCACTGTCTGTAAGAATACCAAGACTATAGACCAAGGATGTTAAAAAGAAAAAATTGATTCTAGGGCTCCCATTCCAGACCTATGGAAATCAGAACTTCTGGGGGGTGAAATGGCAATTCTGCATTTTAAGTAAACACCACAGGTGATTCTTAAGCTGTTAAGAATCTCAACTTGAAGTCTGACAACCACTGGCTCATTATCCCCACTGGAGCAGAAGCTGGTTCTGGCTCTTCCTCCAGCGCCCAGCTTCCAGTTCAGAGCCTCAGTCTCCTCATCTGTAAAAGAGGAGATGTACCAAAAACTTGTACAGATCATTGTAAGAATTTAAAGGAGACTCTGCATGTCATGCCCTTAGTTCAGGGTCCAGGATGATGTAAACATCCACTCAATACCAACTGTCATCTTTATTGTTTTCATACTGTTGGGGGCCACCCATTCCACTCACTTATGCTCTTTTTCCCCTTCTTCCTTTCCCTACCCCCTCTTTTCTCCCTCTTCCATTTAAGAAATAATTATCACTTGGCTTATAGGTTCCCAGCGCTGTGTTAAGCAGCTGGGAAGTTCAAGTGTGATCATTATGGACATGGATCCAGGCCTGATGGAGCATTTTCATGGGAAAGTTGATAATAACATGTGAGCAAACAAAGTAATCAAGACTGCACCAATTTCTATGAATGAAATAAAGAAGGCAAAGAGATAGAGTTTTAGGGAAGGACCCTAACTAGGAAACATGGTGAGGATGTCCTTTCTGAAGTAGCAGAGGAATGAGAAAGCTTCAGAGATTGGAAATTCCCAGGCAGAGGGTATAACATGGGGAATGTTCTGGAAAGCAATAGTGAGCTTGAGGCATTTGAGAACTGAAAGAGATCAGTGTGGCTGAATGGAGGAGCCAAAGGGCTGAACTTAGAGGGGGAAGCTGAGGTCAGTGAGGTACAGCCTTATAAGCTGGGTGATGGTCAGAATATTTCACTGGCCCGCACAGCATCCGAATGGATGCTGACCATGGTGCTGAGGCAGGGGTCCCAAGGCCCCAAATGCGCCAGGTGTTAACCCTTTGCTGATGGATTATGGGGTGGAGGGGGTCCTAGGTCATGAGCCAGACAAGACTTCTAATAAACCATATGGCCCTCACAATGAATATCAGCTAAATATCATGCCAGCAAATAAGTCATATGAAGGCATTTAGATTTTATTCTAGGCACAACGGGAAGCCACTGATGGGTAAAGCAATAGGGAAATAACACCAGCAGGATGACATTTAAAAGACTCATTCTGTTTGCTGTGTGTGGATGAATGGTAGGGGCCAGAGTGTGAGGGGAGGCAGGGAGGAAACCTCTGTGCTGGTCCAAGAGAATGGGAGGCGGGAGGGAGAAGCAGAGGATGAGGAGAGGTGGGGCCAGTAGGTAGTCTTAGCCTCATCCGTATGGTCCCCTAGGCACATGGGACCCCAGCCCACCGACAGGACTCCAAGCATCTACAAGGGCTCACCAGAGGGGAATGTATAGCCCAAGCATTCCAGCCAATAACTGCACAGACAGGCAGAGGTGAGATTTCTGACCTGGAGATCCCTCTCTGGGAATAAGAGGCCCAAGTTGAGAAATGAGAAGCTAATTGGTCTGAATGCTTCCTTAGTCATTCCAAACATTCCCAGAGCTAAAGTTCAGACCCAGCTCATGTCAGATGGAGACAGCCAACCTTATTATTAAGCCAGGCATGCCTGGCTAAGGTTAAATCTTGGAAAAAGAAAAAAAAACCCCCACAGACATCTGAAGTGCTATTATCTACGAATTATAGCACCATTAAAGACGTGCAATTATTAGCACTTCATGTGTGTGGGGTGACTGTCTTTATAGTTCAAGCAACAAACAGTTTGTTCTTCAAGAGACAAACGTTAGCCACACTTCTATGGCTGTTAACAACCACAAGAATAAAATAAAATGGGTGATGCCTTATGTTTGCAAAACACATTACCATTGCTAATTGCCTAATATTGGCACAAGCAGGGACGCTTTCTTCAGCTAAATTGATATTAGATAAGAATTTTTTTTGGAAAGGTGTCGTGATTGGTTGGCATTCAGAGTTATTTCACCTAGAAAAACTGCCCTCTGAGAGGCTAGCAGCTGTAGCCCCCTGATGCTGAAATTTATTTTTTCATCAAGATAATCACTACAAAGGACCTGGCACTAATGTGCCATTTTGTCTCATCTTTGGTGAGAATTTTGGGGTCACCAAATTAAATGGCTCCAAGAACTCAAGGGGGAATGGGGGCAATGATATGGTTTATTGGTAAAAGAGAGAGAGAGAGAGAGAGAGAGAGAGATTGATTCTCAGAGGGCTGATGCTTTTTATCTGTTGAAGATAGGTTTCCAGAAAGCACAGATATTTTGCATTTCAGGAGGACAAAGCATTGAGCATGTAAAGAATATCGTCGTGTCCTCAAGGCGGCAGCACACAAGTTTCTGACCGGTTGAAGACGGCAGAAATGCAGAAAAAGGGCAGGGTCCAGGTGAGGGTTCAAACAGAGCTCCATTTGAGTTTGACACCACGCTCCCTCCTCCAACATGAGATTCCGTGGAGCTGGGATAAGACATTTTGTTGTTTTTTTTTTAATGCAAACTCGTTTCTGTGGCCTGGAAAGGCATAAATTGATGGCTTTCCGTCCTCAGTAGAATGGCTCTCAGACAATCTCTTCCATACCTGTTAATGCATGAAAAGGGGGTGCTGTGTGAAACCCACCCCCACCCCCAGTCCCCCATCACATTTCCAGAAAATAACATTCCACGGTGCTCACTGTAACCCAGAGAAAATCAGTGCCTTGGAGCCTGGTTGTACCACCTTAGAGCTGAGCTCAGAACAACTCAGAGTTTCTGGGTCACCTTTCAATGGCCTTCCCGTTAAAGGATGTCCTCTGGAAAGACTAGCTGAGGTTCTGAGTGGCTCCAACTAAGGTCAAGGCTGTTTGGGGGTAGTACTGGGACAATGGCAAGAAAAGGCAAACAAGCCCTCATCCCCACTGTAGTAAGTTGAATGGTGCCTCCCCCCCAACAAAGATATGTCCACATCCTAATTCCCAGAACCTGTGAATGTGACCGTATTGGAGATGCGATTAAATTAAGGATCTTGAGATAGGGGATCATCCTGGATCACCCAGGTGGGCCTAAATCCAATGATTAGTGTCCTGATAAGAGAAAACCAGAGGGTAGACTGGAGATAGACAGAAGAGGGGAGTTAATGAGACCCTAGAGGTAGAAGCTGGAGGATGTGGCCGCAAGTAAAAAAATGGCTCAGCTGCCAGAAGTTGGACAAGGCAAAGACTTTCCCCTAGAACCTCTAGAATGAGTGCTGCTCTACCAACACCTTGACTTTGAACTCTTGGCTCCCGCAACTGTAAAAGAACAAATCTCTGTAGTTTGAAGCCACCTGGTTTGCAGCAATGTGCTACTGCAGCCACAGGAAACTAACACATAATCAGAAGATGTTACCCGAAGGAGCTGGGCACTTCCTGAAGCCCAAGCTTTCCCAAGAAGGAGCCATGGACCCCTAGATGCTCATGGATGGCTTTCTACCCCTGAAATCAGACACAACATTCTGTGTGACTGGACACTCAGGCACTTTGGCGGGGGGGGGGGGGGCGGGGGGGGGGGGGGGGGGGGGGGGGGGGGGGGGGGGGGGGGGGGGGGGGGGGGGGGGGGGGGGGGGGGGGGNGGGGGGGGGGGGGGGGGGGGGGGGGGGGGGGGGGGGGGGGGGGGGGGGGGGGGGGGGAGTGTCTGCTTTTGTCAGCTTTCATCAGACTCTCAAAAGGGACCAGGACCCTCCAAAGTACCAAACACCACAGATCTCCATGGAGGCCCAGAGCTGTCCAGGGTCACACAGCTTATCACCCATTCAGTCACTTATTCTTGTCATCCTTCTGCAAAGATTTGTAAAGCAACTACTATGTGCCAGGAGCCCAGGTGTGGGCTACATAAGCAGAGCTAATAGACATCCCACTATGCGCTCTGAAAAAAATAGAGAGAGACAAGTTCAACACCTGGAGTCTCTGCCCACTAGGTCCAAATCCCCCTAAGCCTTGACTGCTTGTTGCATCTGGAAGACTGCAGCAAGCAGCATAAGCCTACTGGATACTCTGAGTCAGTCACAGGCTTGACTATGTTGCCACGGGAGCCCTCACACCCTTACAAGTTCAGAAATTCCAATATGGCAACCATACTCCTTACTGCCTATCTCACCCAAAAGTGGCTCCAAATCCTTGTTTAGACCATGTGACCACATTAGTGGTGTAGAAAACACATCCCCGGAGCCAACTATAGGCCATGCTCAAAGCCCCAAGCCCAGCCTGTCCCTCTCTCTTCAGTTTTCCCATCAGCCTTTGATTAGACCTCTTAGCATTTGCCACATCATTCCTAAAAGGAATCAATAAGCTGCTTGAGGGCGGAGGTTGAGTGTTACTTTTTAAAAAGTGTTTATTTTGAGAGGGGAAGGGCGGAGAAAGAGGGAAAAAGAGAATCCCAAGCAGGTTCCATGCTGTCAGCACAGAGTTGGACACAGGGCTCAAACCCACAAACAATGAAATCATGACCTGAGCCGAAATATGACCTGAGTCATATGCTTAATGACTGAGCCACGCAGGCGTCCCAAGTATCACTTTTGAATTCTCTTCTCTGAGTACCACATCGGACACCGTGGAGAGCATATCCTTGGAGAGGCGTATCCTGAATGAACAAACGAGCCTGTGATGTGTCCCCCGGTTCCCATTCCTTTCACCGTGGCTGAGGAAAAATCATGAAAACTCCACGTGGACAGATGTGGGGAAATGGGTGCATCGGCACCGTGCTGTGGCATAGCAGTTGGCTGTATCTTGATGAAGATGCCCCGGAAATAACAGAGAAAGAATCTAAAACCGTCTGTACCTGCGCTGTCCAATGTGGCACCCACTCACCATAGGTGGCTACTTAAATTCAAATTAGTTAAAAATTTAAAAAGTTAAAGATTCAGCTTCTCAGTCCCACTAGCCACATTTTAAGTACTTAATAGCCACACGTGGCTAATGGCTATCATGGCGGACGGCACAGACATAGAACATTTTCATCAGTGCAGGCAGTTCTTTTGGACAATGCAGGGCCATGCCCTTTGGCCCCACAGCTCTGCTTTAGGAATTATATCCTAAGGAAATAATAAAGGAAGAACAAAGTATCTTGTAGAGAGGGCATCATTTATTTATTTATTTATTATTTTTTTACAAATAGTTTACTGTCAAGTTGGTTTCCGTATAACACCCAGTGCTCATCCCCACAAGTGCCCTCCTCCATGCCCATCTCTCCCCTTCCCCTCCCCCCCACCCCATCTGCCCTAGGAGGACCATGGGTGAGAAGAAGGGAAAAAATAGTTGGAGAGAGGGAGGGAGGCAAACCATGAGAGACTCCTGAATGCCGAGAACAAACTGAGGGCAGAGAGGGCATCATTTAAAGCAAGGGAAAGCTGGAAACATCCCAGATGCTTCCACACAGGAGGCTGGCTGAGCACGCTAAATTAACAATGAAGGGAAAAATAATAGCCCCTCACATTCATATTTGTGTACTCACTCAACAAATATTTATTGGGCACCCACTGTGCACCAGGCCAAACGAGACAGAGAAGATCTCTATCTTTGTGGTTCTTTCATTCCAGAACGTGGGAGGCAGATGATAAAAGTCCATGAATGAATACAGAAGATTATTTTCTAATGTGTTACATAGCATCAAAGAAATAAAAAACCCCAAACCACAGACAGTGATGGTGGGGGAGGAGAGGGTGCTCTCAACAAAGGGTTCTCATGTGTATGGGGTCCCCGGTCATACTCAAGAGCCAACTTGTACCTCCTAGGCTACTCATCCCGGGCAGAATTATTCTCTCTTCTGTGTCCCCACCAGCTTTTATTCCCAATGCAGAAATGGTTCCTGGACATGGAATTATAGTTAGCATCTGGATCCTGGGTCTGCTCTAAGTATTTTTGGATGGAGCATCTGAGGCCGATGGAAGCTGGTATAATTACCCCAGCTGCCATGGCCCACAGGTAGGATAATTCTGAGACATGTGTTCTATGCTGGCTGGAAATAAGCCTCAGTCACCCACTGGTAGCTGGCCTGCTAACACATTCCTCATTGGTTCTCTTCCCTTCCTTAAATCATGTTTCCACTCCTCTACCTTCACCTCCAATGTAAACTCCTAGCACTCAAATTCTTTTATTTTTGTTTTTTGAGACAGAGAGAGAGACAGAGAGACAGAGACAGAGAGAGAACAAACAAGTGGGGGAGGGACAGAGAGAGAAAGAGACAGAATCTGAAGCAGGCTCCAGGCTATGAGCTCCGAGCTGTCAGCGCAGAGCTCAACTCAGGGCTCCAATCCTCAAACCGTGAGATCATGACCTGAACCAAAGTTGGATACCCGACTGACTAAGCCACCCAGGCACCCCTGGCACTCAAATTCTTGCTCAGAGTCGGCTTCTGGGGGACTCAACCTAAGACAAGGTTTCTGACTTACCCTATGTAAGGCTGTTATGAGAATTTAAAGACACGAATATGTAGGTATCACATACCAAGCATGCACCCAGTAGGCACTTAGCAAACTGGACGTCCTTCCATGGGGGCTGCCCCCTGACCAGTTTTTCTATCTGTTCCCAGTACTGCCTTGTCCATCAAGCCCTTAGGGTCTTCCTAGGCTGCCTAGGTCCTGCCCTACTATTCTCCCAACAGCTGTTTCGGTAATTACAGATTCTAATTATAATGCATCTTTGTGATTTGGATAAATCCATCAGAGCCACCTTCAACAAACCTCCATTGCTCTTCTTGCCTTGAATGTGTTAACCCTGCTCTGCCGTGAAGAAGAGGCAGACAAATAGGTGTGCTTGTTAATGAGTGGGCTGTGAACAGGAAGCTTTGCATAACATCATCTCATTAAGAATCATCACCTAGAGCATGGGTCTCAAATTAAAGAGCGTGTCAGAACCTCTGGGGGGGGGGGGGTTGAGGGGAAAGCTTGTTAGAAATGCATATTCCCAGGCCCCTCCTGCAGAGATTCTGATTCAGAAATCTGGACAGAGCTCAGGCATTTGCATCTCAACAACTTCCCCAAGGGACCCCCCACAGCACACACTCAAAAACACCTGGTCCCTTTGTTCCTTACTCGCAATGATGCTCACTGGCCCCGTACCTGGCTCTGAGTAACCCCCAACCCATTCAGCATCTCTCACTGCACACCTCTGTCCCAGCCACAAAGCCAGAAACTGGGGCCACCATGAAGATTTGCCAAATGAGAGCAGGGTCCTACCTACTACTTTCAGCACCTTGGAAGACTGCTTTAAGCATACAGTAGGTCCTTAGTGAAGACTTACAGAATGCCGGGGCCTTCCTAATATAAGGGGTGGGTGGTTAATGCCTCCACAGGAATTGAGAGGCCACCTCACTGAGGACTCCATAGTTTTATGGTGACTCCAGGAGGTTAAAATGTACTCCAGGGTCTTACACACAAAATCAGTATGCAGCCCGCTTCTCTCCTACACTTTACGCTTTTCTCACAAGCCAAAAAGGCTCTTGCCCTTTGTCCCAAATCCCGTCAGCCTCCTAAGCCTCAGGGTGACCTCTGACCTCTAGGGCTTCCCACCCTCTAAGCCACCTGGCCACACAAGGGAGGAAAAAGTGGGTGGAAGGACATAATACAACTTCAGTTGTGTCCAGCTGCATGGACCTGACCTACATACCTGTCCAGGAAAAAGAAAAATGTCACAATGTGTAGTCCTTTGGGTTGACTATTTAAAGTGCCTGCTATGTGCCAGAACTCTCAGGACTGCTGAGGTGACTAAGCTAAGTCCGCTTATAAATTGGAATGAGCATTTTCCTCCCACTGGTCAGTGTTTAACAAGAACAGAAATCAAATCGAGTGAGTCATTTTTCAGCACAGAATTGCAGCCTCCACCTTCCACTCAACCAGGTCAGATAGATCCTGACTCATTTACTAGAAATATCCAGCAGGAGCATGAGCACTTACATGTTCACATGTTGATGGTGCGTGTTTCTGAGAATGGAGAGCCAGGAAGCTTCTCCATGTATTTTATAAAGTTAAACTTAAAACCATACGCGCTGAGGGGCGCCTGAGTGGCTCGGTCTGTTAAGTATCCGACTCTTGATTTTGACTCATGATCTCACAGTTCCTGAGATTCAGCCCCATGTGGGGTTCAGCGCTGACAGTGAGGATCCTGCTTGCATTTCTCTCTCTCCCTTGTTCTCTGCCCCTCCCCCACTCACAAGTGCATACACTCTCAAAATAAACAAATATTTAAAAAAACATATCAGTGATATGTCCTAAAATTATAATAAGAAATCTTGACTAAGGGGGCAGTTTATTCTAATAATAAAATATGGTTCAATATTAGGCAAAGAATATAGTTCAATCATACTGATTGATCCTAGAAGATAAAAAATGATTTTCTCTACAGATGACAAAAGATATTTTCATAATTTGCTCTAAGATTTGAAAACCCAAGAGCATAGGACATTTTCTTACTATTGTGGGCAGTGTGTCTCTAACTAATAATCAACATCATACTTTTTTTTCATGTTTATTTATTTTTTGAGAGCTAGAAAGACAGAGTGCGAGTGGAGGAGGAGCACAGAGAGACACACACAGAATTCGAAGCAGGCTCCAGGCTCTGAGCTGTCAGCACAGAGCCCGACACGGGGCTCGAACTCATGAACCATGAGACCATGACCTGAGCTGAAGTCGGACATGTAACCGACTGAGCCACAAAGGTGCCCCAATTAACATCATACTTAATGATGTAACAGTTGAGATATTCCCACTAAATTCTAGTACAAGAAAAAGCAACCCGCCACCATTACTTTTCAACATTGCTCTGGAAGTTGTAGCCAATACACTGAGGGAAGGATGAACAGTTAGATGGAAGAAAGACAAATAATGGAGAGAAGGGGCCGAAGTCATGAATCTACTCTGGTGGCGACTGTCCATCCAGAAAACCAAGACTGTAAGGAAATGGGTGTGATTGAACACTGATTATTAGAGTATAAATTGTACAGAATTTTCAAGTGTAGCATTTAAACAGCAAACACCAAAAGCAAAAGGCTTTTTCACACCTTCTAATCCAGTAATTGCCCATCTAGAAATCTGTCTTCAGGAAACAATCTGAGATGTATGGGCAAATGTCATGTTCAAGCACATTCACCATTATGCTGTTTACAAAAGTACAAAACGAGAAACAACTTAAATATCCAGCAAAAGGGAACTGGGCAAATAAATAATCTTCTCTAAATGTTCGATAAAATCTAAAACAGTACTTCAAAATGGTATTTTAGATAAGCAAAACTTACTGCACGAAAGAAGGCATGACATACTACTAAATGAAGAAGGGAAATGGTTCATAGTGTGGTCTGTATAATTAGATTTCTATCTAATAGCCATTAGCATAGAATAGACTAGAAAGACTCCCACATAAATGTAGAAACTTACTATCTTGGTGTTTTTGTTTACCTTTTCTTTATGCTTATTAGTAAGTAGTTAGAAAATATAATGTGCTATTTATTTAATTTCTAAAAATGTTTTTTATTTATTTCTGAGAGAGAGAGAGAGAGAGACAGCGTGAGCAGGGATGGGTCAGAGAGAGAGGGTGATATAGAATCTGAAATAGGCTGCAGGCTCTGACCTAGCTGTCAGCACAGAGCCTGACGCGGGGCTTGAACCCATGAACCGTGAGATCATGACCTGAGCCGAAGTCGGACGCTCAACCAACTAAGCCACCCAGGTGCCCCTATAATGTGCTATTTAAAATTTTTTTTTAATTTTTTTAATGTTTTATTTATTTCTGAGAGAGAGAGAAAGAGAGAGAGAGAGAGAGAAGGTCAGAGAGAGAGGGAGACACAGAATCTGAAGACAGGCTCCAGGCTCTGAGCTAGCTGTCAGCACAGAGCCCGATGCAGGGCTCGAACCCATAAACCGTGAGATCATGACCTGAGCCGAAGTTGGCTGCCCAACCGGCTGAGCCACCCAGGTACCCCTATAATGTGCTATTTAAAATTTAATTTGACACATTTATGAGCAGTAAGTATGGTGTGCCGTCCTTGGTAAGGATATGCTTGTATCTCCGAAGGCCACACCTGCCGTGGGCACCCAATGCCAAAGACGGGCAGGCCCATCCATGGACCAGTGATGGCCACACAGCTTTTTATGTATGATGGCTGATTTGGACCATGTATATCTATGAAGGAAAACCAGATCTACACAATCATGAAACAGACTGTTCTGTTCCCTGAGTCCTGGACAAAACCTAACCCAATGGCCAAATCTCTCAGACACCCTCATTCACTCAGTAACACTTGAGGAGTAACAAGAAATGAGCAGTTTGGGGGGAGTTGACTTTGTAGTTTAAGCCTGGCAGGTGAGGACAAATGCCAGAGCTTTGGAGAGCCCAGCCCACGGGTAAGGAAGCTTTGGCCCAGGTGAGCGGATGAGACAGCTGTGATTCACCACACACTCCACTTCCCTACCTCCCAGCGAAGAGGGCAGAACAGGCCTGAGAATGAATCCTGAACAACCGGGTGGGCTGACAAGTGTAGTCGACCAGCTGTCAAGGCTGACGGCACAGCGGTTCTCTTCTCAAGCCCAGAGGAAGGAGGAGAGAGAGGGCTACTGATCTGGGTGTCCAGGTGGAGGCCTATGGTGGGTGGGGGGAGATGGGGTGCAGCCCAGGATCAGCTCAGCTGGTCCCGCCCCTCCCCTAGGCACCACCCAGGCTGGGGCAGCTGACTCAACTCTGATGCAGAGAGAAGGTAGTGGAGCCTGCCAGCTGGTGCTGAGAAAAGACCAGTGCTCTTCCTGTGCTTTAACCCACAGAAACAACCCCACACCTCCTTCCGCCCTCACCTTTTATCCACCATTTCCCATCCTTCATTGGCAGATGGTCGCTCCTGGGGCGTGAACTCCCAACACTTCCAGCCTGCCTGGGTGTGGGCTGAAATGTCCCTGTGGCCAGAGGACATGCGGGACCGATACACAGGAGTACGTGGGAGGGGACTGAAGACATGGCCAGGTCACTGATCGCACCTGTTACGGGGGAGGTGGAGGGGTGTTGGACAGTGTTGATTATGCTAAAATCTGCCAGACATTTCAGGGCTTATTGGGTAAGCTCGTCTTCCTTATTAATACCTTAATTTGCTCATTTCTTCCATCCCTCCTTCAGGCGTTCACCAAGCAGCTACTGAGAACCTCCTGACTGCTCTGTGCCAGATGTTGCAAGAGTCAGAGGAAGGAGTTGGGTCTGAGAGGCAGAGAAGGGCAGGAGGGGAATTCCAGGGACAAGCACAAGCTTCCTCCGGGAGAGAGGAAACCTTTGTGATGCCGAGGAGGGAGCAAATAGGTGGCCTGGCTGGACCTGGCACCCTCGGAAAAAATGGGGTGGAGACCAGGAGGGCCAAGTGGGGTAAGGGTGTCCTGTGGGAGTCTTACTCATGGGAAGGTGCTAATGTGCTGGGTGCAAGGTCAACAGTCCATTGTGAAGGTTAGAATTAGACTGTGATCTGTAAGTAATGGAGAGCCATCTTTAATTTCTAGAGAGAGACAAGGTGAGAATGTGAGGAAGCTGGCTCTGGTAACCGGGTGGTGCCCCACCAAGGACGCCTACATCCTCATCTCAGCAATATGTTACCCTGCAGGGCAAAAGGGACTTTGCAGATGTGATTGAATTCAGGATCTTGGGATAGGAAAATTATCACGGATTATCTGGACGGGCCTGATGTCATCATGAGGGTCCCTAGAGGAGGGAGGCAGGAGGGTCAGAGGTCATGGCGGAGAAGGCAATGTGATGATGGGGGTAGAGACTGGAGGGTGCGGCCACTAGCCAAGGAATGCCAATAGCATCTAGAAGCCAGAGAGGCACGGAACAGATTCTCCCATGGAGCCCCTAGGAGGAACCAGCCCCGCCAAGCCTGCCTTTAGTCCTGAAAGTCTCATTTTGAACTTCTGCCGTCTGCAACTGTGAGGAATGCATGTGTGCAGCTTCAAGCCACGAAGGCACGACAACAACAAGGAAACCACTACAATGGCTCTGGGGACGGCAGGGAAAACGGATGACGTTGAGAGAGGAGCCAGGTCACAGAGGCTGGTGACCGAAGGGTGGGGCTGCAGCTGAAGCAATGAGGGAGTGGATGGAATAAAGAGGGATTGGCCCAGGTGGGAAGGAGTGAGGAGGGGGCAAAGCTTTGTCCCGGTTTCTGGTTTGAATGATGGAGCTGAATGTGATGGGGGGAGAAGGCAAGCCCCAGCTCCAGGGTGAAGGCAGTGTTGACACTGCATCTCCCTAACAGCCGCCTTTCTCTGCCAGCTGACCCTCGACAAGGCTAGCCAGTGAGCCAATCCCGTCAACCAACCTCATCAAGAGGGGCAAGAAGGCCATCTAGGGGGCTCTGGGGGACATCTGGATGTTGCCCTGGTGACCAGCGCAGGAAGGGAGGAGAAGTCCAGTTGGGTGGGCAGGAAGAGAGACCAGCAGCGCCCCCTGCCTCCTAGCTTTGGAGTTGGTGACCCCATAGCAGGGTAGGAGCCCCCTCCAGGGCTCTCAGTGGATTCCAGGTCCACGTCTGCCAGGGATGGGGAAGGCCACCCGCTGGGGTCCACACGGACTCACAGCAGGCTGGCAGCCACCACTGCAGGTTTGGAGTCACCCCTCCCCCATCCTCGCCCCTATCCATCCACCTGCAGTCGGCCCAGGCACAATGGGGCCAGCGGCCACTACTTGGCTCCAGTTCTGTCCTTCATCAGTCGAAACTGCTCCAAAAGGAGGGACATGGCACCGCTGTGAAGTGCTGATGACACAAAATTGGAGGATAGTAAATATAAAGGAAGCACCCAGGAGAGGAGCCAAAAAGGAGATGCCAGTATTTATACAACTACATCCAGAACCGTGACCCCACCCCTCATTGGGGGTGGGAAGGAGGTGGGCCAGAAAGCTGTAGCGCGGGGTGGGGGTGGGGGGATGCAAATGCCTTCTACAGTCCAGAATAGACCCTTCCTCCCCGCCCCCATCCCGAAGAATGAACTGCCAGAGTTTCATAAGACGACGATAGGTGGGGTCACACCCCAAGTGGGCACAGGACTCCTCCCTTCCCTAGACCAGAGGACTTGAAAGTTTACAACCTCCCGGGAAGACAAGGCAGGTGGAAGGGTTAACACATTCTGAGACTCCCCTGCATGCCTGGACCAGCGCTGGCAGCAGAGGGTGCAGGCTGGACAGCGCCGGATGGATGCTCTGAAGGAGCTCACAGGCCGCAAGGGGCACAGATGTGGGCATAAAGGAGTGCAGCGAAGTCCCGGGGGATGCCTGATGAAAATCTAGATGGCATATGGTGGGCACTGGAGCCACTCTGGCAGAAGGGTGCGTTCCACCTGGGTGGTTCAGAAAATTTTCTTCAACAGGCGATTCTGTTTGTTTAATTGAGGTGAAATTCACATAACAAAATTAGCCACTTTAAAGTGAACGATTCAATGGCAGTTAGTATATTCCTAATGTCGTACAGTCACCACCTCTATCCAGTTCCAAAACACTTCATCACCCCAAAAGGACGTTTTAGACCCACTGGGTAGCCCCTAACCCCCCTGCCCCTAAGCCAATGGAAGCCATCAATCTGCTTTTTGTCCCTATGGATTTACCTTTTCTGGATATTCCATATGAATGGAATCCATACAACATGTGGCTTTCTGTGTTTGCTTTTATTCACTCAGCGTAGTATTTTTGAGGTTCCCTTGTATCATAGCATGTATCAATACTTCATTCCTTTTTATGGCTGAATAATAGAAGATGTGATTCTTGAACTGATCTTGAAAAATGAGTAGGTATGTGCAAGCCAGAGAGACAAAGGCAGATTGGTGTTCCTGGGAAGGAGGGGGTGCAGGCAAAAACACAGAAGCAGGGTCTCCTCTGGGTACTTCATGGAGGCCAGCACGGCCCGAGGGTTGTAGGGAAACAAAAGATGAGACGTGGACTGTAGCAAGGGCCACGGGGCTCTGTGCTTGGGTGACGGGAGCCACAGAAGGCACACCAGGGTCCCATGTGACTGATCTGCATTTAGAAAAGATGTTCTGGCTGCCGTTTGGACCAGCAGGGAGACGAGTTGGATGCTCCTGGGAGGTGTTCGGGCCAGGACTAATTTTGGAGCCACAGGGACACAAGAGGAGGGACCGGCTGAAACCCGACAACTTGGCCCACCCACCTCAGGTAACAGATATACAGGAGTCTCAGATAAGTTCTGGGAGGAGATGCCTTGAGGGTGGAAATGAAGGCTGTGGGTGGGTGAGTTAAGTTTTAGGGTTCTGCGGGTCACTCAGGCGGACCCCTCCAGCAGCCGCTGGTGGTACCTCGGACTAGGTCAGGAGAGGTGTCTGAGGGCTGAAGAGAATGGTGGTGTAGGAGTCTTGCTTCGTGTATTCCTTACTGCGGTCTGCATTAGAGACTGGGTATGCTCCCATTCTAAAGATGGGGAAACGGAGACTCCCGGAGATAAAGCCACACACCTAAGGCCATGCAGCTGATTCAAGTTCCAGAGCCAGGGTTTGAATAGGCGTTTGGCTGGTTCCAAAGCCTCCGAGCTTTCCGTTAGGCCAAACAGCTTAAATTCTTTCATCGCAACTCCTACCCCTCTCCTCAAATTCTAAATTCAGCCAGCACTTCCATGGGAAAAGGAACAGGGGCCTGAAAGAGCCACAGAGCAGCAATTATGCCTTCCTGATGTTCCCCTGCAGGGGGCTGAGAGGGGAGAGGGAGGGAGGAGGGCACTGTTTTCCAAGTAAACACTTAAAATTCCCAAGGATGCCCTGGAGATGCTGCCGAACCTGAATGAGACCCCAGCATCGAGAGGGTGCAGCAGCCTCAGGTAAGGTAGCCAGGGAGATGTCCCCGGGGTGGGGAGCTGGAACCGTGTGTGGTTTTTTTTTTTTTTTTTCAACACTTAAGTGCTCACTCCGGCCTCTCAAGGTAATGGCATTAGCTGAGCCCTCTCAAATCACGTGGCCCGGCTTATGGTGCCATGGTGGAGAGGAAGATGCAAGTTAACAATTTTACGGGCAAATTTGGGGCTTTGGGGAGCTTCTTAACTGGCAAGAATCAACCAGCCCCAGAGGCAAACGAAATCCAGGCAAGAGAAAAACTGCCCAAAGAAAATAACTCGGGGATGTGATTAGGTGTCATTCTAAGCAAGAGAGGCGATGGAGGAACCGTTTATTTTAATGAAACAAAAACACCACCTTCTCAGAATGTTTCTTTAAACGAGCCCAGCTTGCATTCTCAAGGCCAAACCACCCGAGCTGCTGAGGACCAGGCTTGGAGCCATACCACGTTGTCACAAAACCTGTGTCTGTATAATTTGAGTGACTCAGCCACTCTTTTTCACAGAAAACCTGATGTCCAGGGGTCATTACACATCACTGGCTCAAAATCGGGAGCTCTGTGCCAAGATACCCCACTGTTCTCTGAGCCGGCTCCCCTCCCGCCCTGCCCTCAGCCCACCTCCCTATTATGATTCTTCCTTCTCCACACACAATAGCTCCGTACAGTGTTCTGTCCCTTCTGAATGTAGGGAATATTGTGCTTCTTCCCGCATTCACTGGGCTCATCAGGTGGCTAGAGAACACGTGACTGCCAGTTTTTCAGGTTCAGGTTCCTTTCCTTGGCATGCAGATATCATGTTCTGCAGCCGGATGACGTGTGGGGAAGTACTTTCAACACCAGTATCCAGAACGTTGTAGTTTTCATCATGTCAATTACTTTTCGTGTTTCTGCGAAAGCGCGTTTTGTGACACAAGAAAAACGAGAAGGAATAATTCTCATTTATTACAAAACATTTCTTATTCCTAGTACTATAAATCAGTTGTTTTTGCCTACACAGCATCCATGTTCCACCCTCCTAGCAATGCGCGATTATTTTTTGGAGTAGGGGAGGGGCAAGTATGCTTCTTCCCTGACACCACCCCTGATTCCAGGTCGGTTACATAGCAAGTGTTGCCAATCAGCGTACTCTATTTCCTTGGACACAGTGATTAGGTTAGGCATCTACAGATGATGTAAGGTTGATGAACTGTCCATTTTACTGAATGCATTAGGAAGACATACCCTTTTCCCATGGCAATTGCTAGCCGTATGGTCCATGTTAAGACCGAGGCTGCTGGGGGCTACCATGTGAGAAATGAAGCCAAACTAAGGTATGAAAAGAAAAGTGACTAAATCCTGAAGGTGAGATTTGTGCTCCTGGAACCAGCCATACTTGAAACCCATGTATAGCTATGCTGTTTAGTCATGGGAGCCATGCTGAGTTGGGTTTCTGTGCTTTCTAGCAAAAGGATCCTGATTCCTGTAACCTGGCACTATATTTTGTACAAAGGAGGTTTAAGAAGTTCTTTTTTCATTTAAAGAAAAAATTTTTTAATGTCTATTTATTTTGGAGAGACAGGGGGAGACAGAGAGCAAGCAGGGGAGGGGCAGAGAGAGAGGGAGACACAGAGTCCGAAGCAGGCTCCAGGCTCTGAGCTGTCAGCACAGAGCCCGAGGCGAGGCTTGAACCCACAGACTATGAGATCATGATCTGAGCCAAAGTCGGATGCTCAACCGACTGAGCCACCCAGGCGCCTCTGTTTTCATTTTTTAAATGTTAATTTATTTTTGATAGAGAGAGAGACAGAGCATGAGTGGGAGAGGGGCAGGAGAGGGAGATACAGAATCCAAAGCAGGCTCCAGGCTCTGAGCTGTCAGCACGGAGCCCACCATAGGGCTCATACCTACAAGCAGGGAGATCGTGACCTGAGCTAAAGTCAGATGCTTAACACCCAGGCACCCGTCATTTAATCTACTAGCAAATATTACTGGATCTGCCTTGAGAATATATCCCAAATCTTACCACTCCTCATCACCTGCCATCAAGGTCTTCACTTAAACTACTGGTTTCACCAATTCCCTTCTATCCCTCATAGCTGATTCTCCACTTAGGCAGGCAGGCAGAATGATCTTTTTGCAGTTTTACTCAGAACACATCACTCTTCTGCTCAGAACCATTCAACGGCACCCATCCCACTGTGGATAAAATCCAAAGGCCTTCCATGCAGCTGGTTCCCTCTCTGACTCCTGTTCCATTCCCCCCTCTTCGTTCTCTGAGCGTTGGCCAGCCTGGCCTCCTGGCTGGTCCCTGCTGGAGTCAAGTACAGTCTCACATTAGGGCCTTTGCACATGCTGCTCCCTCTGTCTGCAACCCTCTTCTTCCAGAATTTTCTTACCTCTCTCTTTGCTCAAATTTCACCTCTTTGAGGCCTTCATTTACCATCCCATCTAAAATAGCCCCATCATTCTTACCCCCTTTGGGGTCGCCCTTTCTACTCCCTGACATTATATGTATCACCATTTGTACACTGCCTGTCTTCCTCACTAGACTGTAAGTTTCATGAGGATAAGGCCCATGAGCTTGGGAAATGAGCAGTCTTTTTGGCTCATTCATTTTTCCCACGTGGGAAGGAAGCAATGGGACAAGATTTACGGTTTTCAAAGTACATTTCATCTTCAGGCTGAGTGGGGGTTGGGGGCACTCCGGAGCTGCCTCCCTGCTTAAAAAGAGCTGCTCAACTTTTATTTTTAGACACTAGGTTTCCACAGAAGAAGCAAACGCGTATTGCTGTTAAGAGGTGGCCCCAATGGTCTTCTAGGGGACTTCAAGGCTAGGCTTGCAAGCTTCCTCTCCCTCACATCATTCCGGCACTTTTCACACTGAGTCTTAGCAGAAGAGCCTTGTGGTCTTTCTTTGCTTTAAATTCTGCAAAGTCTAAGTAGATTCTCTTTCTCTTCATTAAAGAAGCACAGAGGGGTTACTGTCCTCTGGCACCAATATATTGCCTGGAAGGTCCCATCAGAAGGTCCCCACGCTGTGGGTATTTAAAGGAAATCCCCTCCCTTCTCCTCACTTGGCAACAAATCTCTCCTTTTTCTTTTACCGCATGCAACTTAGAGAAATTGGCAAATTTTCTCTAAAACTACGGAGATGTTAAGTTAAAACAGGAAGAGAAAAATCGATGTGTGCGTGAGGCTAATTAAAAAAGCTCTCAGTAGGGCTGTGCTTTTGTCCTATTTATGCACCTTCTCTTGGAGGCAAAATTTTCCTCCACAGACTGAGCATATTGAGAGATTTACCTGGGGGAGAAAAGGGCTCAGAGCCAACCCCAGACAATAACCCTCCAGTGGACCTTTCCCAGGAAAGGGGCTCGGACCTCTCTTCTCTGACAAACGGCTTAGAAGGTTGATAGAAGAGACAAGAAAAATTGGGAGCCAAGGCTTATGTAATCTGAGCAATACTGATTCAGGAAGCTCCACTGGAAGATTCCCACCTATAGGGGCAGGAGGAGAGATGGAAGGCAGGAAAGAGAAGAGATGGGTGGGGTAGGGGAGTGGCCTGGATGCCCTTAACCCCAATCCCCAGGCAGACTACAAAGGAGCTTCTGAAGGTGCATAGTAGGGGGTCTTGCCTGAGTCTACAACGGAGACGCTGAAGGATCCGTGGTTCCAGCTCAGGGGGGTTCTCTCCAGCAGACGGCACTGCCTCCCAGGACTCCCAGTCACGTGTCAGAGAAGCCAAGGATGCAGAGACTCAGGAGGGATGGTGTGGGCCACTGTCAGGTGCGGCAGAAAGCTCAAGAAGGACATCACCTTAAAACTCACCACTGGGTTGGCAAACTGGGGGCCCCCCGCAAGGGCAGTTTCAGCGAAGTGATGAGGGGCCCTTGCCTTGGGTTCAATCCTCATGTGGGGAAGACGGTGCAAGGTGGTCTCTCCGACATGCAAATGTGACCACACTTTCTCTGCTGAAAGCTCTTCACTGGTGTCCCCTGTCCAGCCTTCCAATCTGGCCCACGGGGTCTCCTGTGACCGCCCACTCTCACCTCCCTTCTCAACATCGTTCTCTCCTGCCGCCATTCTGCCCGGCTCTCTCCACTTGCCATGCTGTGCCTTGCTTGCCTTTGTTCCTGTGGCTCCCTCTGCCACTAACACCCTTCCCCCAACTCCCCCCCCCAACTCCATTCCTTCATGGGGTCCTCTCTTGTTTTTAACATGTACATGCAAAGGAGTGTTCTCTGAGGCCTCAAGTGCTACCAAATCTCAACCGCAAGTTAACGAGGGTGATAGTGAAGTTCACTAACATTTACCCAGCACTTCCTCTGTGCTAGACTCTGGTCTAAACATTCCTCATGCAGTCACTCACTCACCCCTCCCGTCCCACGTGGTAAGGCACACAACACAGTACACAGGAGAGAACCCAAGGCACAGAATGGATAAGGGGCAGAGGGTAACAGAACAGAGGTGGGGTAGCCACGGGGAGTGTTAGGGACTAAAGGTTCAAAATTCATGTTGAATACGTTGAAGCCCTAACCTCAATGTGTTTGGAGAAAGGGCATTTAAAGAGGTCATTAAGGTCAAGTGAGATCATAAAGATGGGGTCCTGATCTGTCTCATCTTATAAGAAGAGACACCAGTGGGCTCTTCCTCCACGCCTTGCCACACTCTTACCCCGCAGCCGCCCTCCACCATCTGATGACCAGGAAGCGAGCTTTCATCAAACACCAAACTGGCTGAAGCCTTGATCTTGGACTTCTATCCTCCAGAACTATGAGAAAATTTAATTTCTGTTGTTTCAGCCACCCAGGCTCTGGTTTTTCATTATGATGGCCCAAGCTGACTAATTTAGGGAGCAACAAAAACAGAGTTTTCCAGAAAGTTCTTTCCAAGGGGGTAACCCTTCAGCTGAGGGCTGCAGGGGGTGGTCATAGGAATATCTGATGGTGGGGAGACTAATCCAGGCAGAGGAAGTAGCAAGTGCAAAGGTCCTGTGGCAGGAACATGTCTGCATAGTGGAGAAACAGAAGTGCAGTGAACAAAGGGAGGCTGGTTCCGGGAGGGTCCGGAGAGGCGGGCATGCGCCAGAGCACGGAGGGCCTCTTAGGTCATGAAAGAGAATCTGGACTTTAATCTACGTGCCCCCACTGGCCTGCACCAATCTTACAAGGAGACCAAGGAGGTTAGTGCCTGAAGGAATGGCATGAGAAAGAAGTTCACAGAACAAACATCTCTCCCTGCTGCACAGGCCACTGCACGCAGCCACGGAGGCCATGTTCCACACAACTGAGTGGGAGCAATTCACCAGGGCTCCGTTTTAAACGTAGCCTCTCAGGCTGTGTAACCTAGTGACCCTGCTCATCCAGCCCTCGAATTTGCCTCTAAGAACAAGCTTTCTCAAAGCGGTTCTGTTTTATAATTAAATTCCAGCAACCTGCTCCCCTTAACCGCATTAAATTACCGGGCCATCTGCTACCTGGGAACAGAGGAGCTAGGAAGCAGCCTGGGCTGGGGGAAGCAGAGCCCCCAGGAGAGGCCCAGGCGTTTCCTCCTGAAGACATTCTTCCTTATGCACATCCGATCACTCCTGCCCAGAAACACAGGGAGAGAAAAAAAAACAAAAAACAATCTGGGGAGCGTGGGCAGGTTTATCAACAATTCTGGTTGGTGTGCAGACACCTGGGAATGGGTATGAGATGGGAAATAAGAACCCGTGGTTCCGGTGGGCTCAGCCGTCTCTGGGAGGTGAGCATCTCAAGCCCTGGCTATGACTCTGTTCCGTCAGGGTAGTTCTGACAACAAAACCGCTTTCCAGTCCAACACCTGGGTGAGGTGTGGCTTCACTGTGCAGATTGGAGGGCAGAAGACACAGTCAGCGCCTCAGTGTCCCCTGAGCCCCTCTGCTGTGCCAGGATGGGGTCAGCACTGGGCTTCATGAGAAGGGAAAGCATCATTGCAGAGGGGCACGGTGGGGGGTGGCCCTTGAGATGCCTCTGGAAGGAAAGGCAAGTGCAACAAATTCCTCAAATATTTGACTGTGGAAGATGCTGAGTCCCAAAGATAATGAAATCTCAGCAGCTGCTTCCGCGGGGCTCACGGTCTGCCAGGGGAGCAGGGCCATATTCAAAGAACCGTACGACAGCAGTAGTACACACTGTTAACAGACTGATGCCAAGTGCCACGGATTGAAAGGAATATGAAAGAGTAATTCTGTCCGGGAAACACAAAGGATGCAAAGGACAGGAGTGAACATTTGACGTGCCCCCAAAGGACTAATCTGATACCTATAAGAAGACAGGTGGGGTGGGGCGTCTGGATGGCTCCGTCGGTTGAACAGCTGACTCTCGATTTCGGCTCAGGTTCTGATCTCACGGTTTGTGAGTTCGAGCCCCACATTAGGCTCTGTGCTGTCAGTGCAGAGTCTGCTTGGGATTCTCTCTTTCTTCCTCTCTGCCCCTACCCTGCTCATGCACTTTCTCTCTCTCTCAAAATAAATAAACTAAAAAACAAAACAAAAACAAACAAAAACAAACAAAAAACCCAACAGGTTAGGTAAGTGAAATAATGGCTCTCTAAGGATATCTATGCTCAACATAGATGTTCGCCTTTACAGAGCAAAAGGGACTTTGCAGGTGTAATTAAATTAAGGATGCTGAGAGGAGGAAATTAGCCAGGTGAGTTCAGTGTAATCATAAGGGTTCTTAGAAGAGGAAGGCAGGGCGGGGAGAGGCGGGGAGAGAGAGGTAGGATGTTGGAAGCAGTCAGTAGTCAGAGTGAAGCCTCTTGGGAAAGACAGATGGATCATTGCTGGCTTTGAAGATGGAGGAAGGTGCCTCCAGCCAAGGAATGTAGGAGCCTCTAAAAGCTAGAAAAGGCAAGAAAGAGATTGCCCCCTGCAGGCTGCAGAAGGATCACAGCCCTGCCACACCTCACTTTCAGCCCAGTAAGACCCACCTCAGACCCCCCTCCAGAATTGGTAAGATAATAGATCTGTGTTATTTTAAGCCATGGTGTTTGTGCTGACTGGTTACAGCAGCCGTAGGAACTACTACCACAGGGAAGGGCATTGCAGACAGGAAGAACAGTGCACACAGAGGCTCAGAGGCCTAACAGGTACAGCTGGGTTTAGGAACCCAAGTGGGGGACTTGGCCACAGGGTACATGCAGGTGACATGCTGGAGGGGACGCTGAAAAGTAGGTGGGGCCAGGGGGCTCCAGGCCTTTGATGCCATGCCTGAGGTGTGGGATGCGCTGTGTAGACACAGGGAGAACGCTAGGGAGGTTTAAGCCTGGTTAGGTGGGGGAGTGGGGTGATCAGATCTATCTTTGAAAAAGACAGCTCTGGTGGTGCAGGGAAAATCGCCTGAAGGAGACGTGAGAAGAAAAGAACTAAATTTGTACCAGGAACCTCCATAACTTGTGGGTCATGGCTCACAGTCGGCAGAAGTCTTGCTCCTGACAGGCTGTGGAGCCCCGGCCACAGCCCTGCAGTGGCGTCCACCGGCCCCAGTCCCCGTCCTCCCGGCCACGGGGGTTGGGGTCCGCTCAGGCTCTTGGGGGATAGTGCGGCGATGGATTAGTCACGTCTGCTCTGGGCTCAAGGGGCAGATGGTAGCACCTGACCCTGGAGGGAAGTCCAGCTTGGGCCACGGTGTGACCCCCTTCTTGTGCCTCCCTTACACCTACCATAACGTCCATAAAGATTCCTGGAGTGAGGGAGAGATCCTGAGAGAGAAAGAAGGGGGTGGGCTCCATATCCTGAGACAGAGGAGGTACTTGCAAATAAGTAAGCAAATAGACACTTGGAGAAAATGATGGAGAAGCCACTGACCCTGAACGGGGGTAGGACTGGGGACAGCAGACTTCAGTGGACCTTAGGCTACGCAAAATGGGATTCTGGGAAAGGTTTAAAAAAACTTTTTAATGTCTATTTATTTTTGAGAGAGAGCACGAGTGAGCATGAACAGGAGATGGGCAGAGAGACAGAGGGAGACACAGAATGTGAAGCAGGCTCCAGGCTCTGAGCTGTCAGCACAGAGCCCGACATGGGGCTCAAACTCATGAACCTCGAAATCACAACCTGAGCCAAAGTTGGATGCTTAACTGACTGAGCCACCCAGGCGTGCCTCTCTGGGAAAGGTTTTAAAACCTTTACAGAATTTTTTTTTTTTTTTTTTTTTTTTTTTTTTTTTTTTTTAAGTTGAAGAATAACTGCTCAAGATCAACCCCACAGATCTCAAGATGAGTATCTGGGAAAAAAGAGAGCTCAGTCTTGCCCAAGGTCATAGGAAAGAAATGAAGGGCAGGGATGAACACTCCTGCCAGCTCTCTATAATGCCAGCTCCCCATCACACCAACTCCTTCCTGGCTGCCTGGTTTCTAAGCCACAACACGTTGTACGCTGCCCTGAGAATGTCCGCACCCCTGTCGTTTGTGGAATACCTGCTTTGGGGGGGATGAGCAGTGTCTTCATTGATTCCAAACCCTGAGAAAAAACCATGATGAGTAGGGTAGGTGCACTGGGAAGGGGATGCAGGGCCAGAATGCTTTCCAATAGCCAGGCACTGATTTCTTCTATTTCCCTGAGAGGTCTCCTAAGATGAACCGAGGAACTTTCTAGAAGTGTTTTCACAACTTTCCCCCACTGGTGGGTCATTCCATACATATTCAGGAGAACCTGGTTTTGCAGAGCTGCTGGGCACTCGCGTAGCTGGTCAGGTGTCAGGTGTGCCTAGGAATTAACACAGGTGCTGCCGGCTGTATCACAGGGGGAGTGGGTCTCCCTTCTCAGGGGACTATGGTGTGAGCTCAGCATGAGGTCTTAGCACATGGTGGACACTCACGGAGTAAGAGTAACTGCCGCTGAGGGAGCATGAGCTCTGTATGGGCACTGCAAGGGTTTTCCACATATCACCCCTGGGAGGTATAGAATAGAGGCACCTCCATTTCACAGGCAAACACACTGAGGCTCGTAGAGATTTAGTAACATGTCTAAGGTCATACAGTGAGTTGAATGGTGAGATCTATAAATGTAGAAAAGAGTCTTTGCAGATGTAATTAAGTTAAGGATCTTAAGATGAGAACATTCTGGATTATCTGGGGTGGGTGAGGGCACTAAACTCAACGACAAGGGTCCTTGTAAGAGACAGAAGAGGAAGTGACCATGTGAAGACAGAGGCAAATATGAGAGGTCTGCTGTAGGGGCGACTCGGTGGCTCAGTCAATTAAGCGTCCGACTTTGCCTCAGGTCGTGATCTCAAGGGTTCATGAGTTCAAGCCCCACGTTGGGCTCTGTGCTGACAGCTCAGAGCCTGGAGCCTGCTTTGGATTCTGCGTCTCCCTCTCTGCTCCTTGCCCACTCGTGCTCGGTCTCTCTCTCTCTCTCTCTCTCCCTCTCTCTCAGAAATAAAACATCAGAGGTCTGCTCTCAGAAGCCTAGAGCCACCACAAGCTGGAAGAGGTGAGGAAGGATTGTCCCCGAGAACCATCAGAGGGAGCACACAGGCCTGCAGTCCACGCTTTGATTCTGGAGATCTAGCCTCCAGAGCTAGGAGACAATACATACATTTCTGTGGTTTCAAGGGCTCAAGTTTGTAGTAATTTGTTCCGGCAGCCCAAGGACACTAATGTAGGCCACAAGGCCAGGGGATGGCCAAGGTGGATCTGTCTGACCCCAAAGGCCGTTCTTTTAACCATGAATGAGTGGATCCATGGCTGGCTGGCTGGATGCAGGAAACCTCCTTCTAGCAGAATATCAATACTGTTTCGGTGACAGGATGGGGGAGAGGGAGATCCAGCAGGAAAAATCAATTGCTAATTTCTTGGCCATCAGGTGTCACATTTGACACTCTTAATTCTGCCTGTTCATTTGTCATCAGGGCTCAACAGGAAGGGGAGAAGGGGCTGGCAGACCTTGCACAAAGAGGCCATACGGTGAAATGAAGATGGAAATAGCTGCCCGAGCCAGACAACCAGGTGCCTGTCGGCTCTAATGCGAGGGGGGTCACTCCCGGAAAGAGAACAAGAGGTAACACAGGGAGGTGGCCGGTTCCTCAGCAAACTATGCAGCAAAATGAACGATTTCGTCTTCAAAGCGTCACGGGTGTTCATCCTCCTTTCTGCTGACTCCCTCCTCTCGTACCTCCTTCCCCAGAGCTAAGGGACGGGTGTGGTGCCTTCAGGACAGAGGAAGGGCCAGCTAGTGGGATTTCCTGAATTTGCTAATAGGTTCTCACACTACAGGTGCTCAAGAGAAGGCAGGAAGAAAGTGGACATTCTAGATCTCTTTATCTAGGCATTAGTTCTTGACACCACGCTTCAAAACTGCACAGGCGATGTAGGTGGGGGCCGAAGGGCCTTTTTTCCTACTGTAACGAACACATCCACTCTGGCGCCTCTGCTCGGATTCTGGGCTCCGTGAGGCCATGTGGGCCAAGCATTCACCTACTGTGGTTCCTGACCACAGACTTTTCCAATTTGCAGCTGTGCCTGCCTGAATTATTTCAGGCTCCGGAATTTTTCCAAACTCCCATTACTGGCTGGCTGTGAAACAGAGCGTAAAATGCCAGTCATTTTTTTTTTTTCCTTTCAAATTCCATAGTCATCTGACAACATAACAGATTTCAAACTCAAACAGTCAGTTTGGACTCATATTAATACCTCCTGGCTGGCTGTAAAGGGCAAGAGGCAGCTGGGCATGATGCAAAGCACCTTGAACTTGGATTCACAAGGGTTGAAGATCAATTCTTAGCTCTGCCATTTATGGACAGCATGGCCCAGACAAGTGCCCTAACCTCTGAGTCTCAGTGTGTGTGTTCACCCAGTAGCTGGCCAGCACTGCTTTTCTGCCAAAGGAAGCAGGCTACAAACAAGAAAAATATCAGATGGTGATAAGCGGCACTCAGACCATTAAACTGGGCAGGGTCAGAGGCAGTGGCCGACTGCAGCTTTGGATACAGTACGCATGGAGGGCCTCTTGGAGGAGATGACATTGAAAACTGAGTGTCAGGAAGCCAGCCTTGCAAAAGCGAGGGGAAAAGCATTCCAAGAAGAGGGAAGAGCTAGTGCAAAGGTCCAAAGGCTGAACCACTCCTGGAGATCCGGATGGAAGGCGTGTGGACAGAGCACAGTGTGTGTCACCTTAGGATGATAACAGATGATGCTGAAGAAAGGCAGGTACCAGCCTGTGCAGAATGACCAACCAAGGTGCAGGGGAAAAAATGTGACAACTTCTAGCCACATCTACTTCTGAATCTGAAAGTGCAAGGAAATCAAACTCAGTCTCATCATAGTATTGCTACTAGTGAAGGTATTTAATTTCTGAAAGAACATACACAGAATGAGGGTACATGCTAAAATTCTGTTTTGCTAAAAACCAAAACAAAGCAAGTTTAGATGTCGCGAATGTAGGGCTTTGTAAAGAGTGAACAGTGAGATGGTGTGACTTTAAAGAACTTTAACTGAGAGGATGACAGGGACTGTTTGATACTTTGAAAGTGTTCCTCCTTACAGTACGGAGCTAACTTCCCTGGCCCATGCGACCCACACAGGGCGTTTAGAGTCCCCGCTAAAACAATACGTGTAACACTGTTTTTATTGCTTATAGAAGTGCGGTCGGCATCATAGCCTTAAACGTGTTACAACTATTACCAAATACCATATTATCTCTATTACTCAAAACAGTCTTAAAAAAATTGACGCTCATTTGAATTCAAAAACTCTACTGGCTGCTGAATTTCACGCTGCCCACCACGATCTCCTCTTGCCCGTACAAGTGCTCTCCATATTTACCACGCCCTTCCTCTGCCAGCCACACCTTCTTTCCTTAATCTGGGTGTCACCTGGTACAGCTTCCTTCTCTCTGGGCCTCCGTTTTCTCCTTTGCAATCTCATTTGCAAACTAACAAAGAGATCTCTGAGGCCCTGCTGGAACCTTCTACATCTCCATGCTTCTCTGCTAATGCAATTTCATGAATGATATTGCCACCGGGAGACACAAAACACTAATGGCTCTCCTTCACTGCCTCTTTCAACCTTGTGAGACTGGTGTGCCCCTGCTTGGATATATAGTATCCAACAGAAGTGTGTGGACTCAGGCATCGGAGCCAAGCTCAGACCATGAGCCATGTGACCCGGAGCATCTTATTTGAACTTGCCAAACCTCAGCTTCCTCATCTGCGAAGTAGGGAGAAATGTCATTACACACACCACTCGGGCTGTTGCCGGGGAAAAAATGAGATTGAATACAGTGTTAGCACTGTGCCTGGCAGCCACTAGGAGGTCAATAAATGTCTGCTGTTGATGGCCGCAGTAAAGGAGGGTAATACAGGCCACCCCATAAACACTGTCAACTGTTGTCATAAGGCCAGCAGATCCCAGACGGCACTGGAGTTGCTCATCTCTCTCAAGGAGTCAGGGTTCGCATCCTCCAAGCGAACACAAAGTGAGTCACTGCCTCTTCAGCTCTCAGCACAATAGGCCACAAGGGAACTTGCTCTGGCCTCCAGAACTGCTGGCTGGATAGAGCTCAGAAATACATAAACCATGCCATCCACTCATTGAGTTAAATCTCACCCCACAAAGCACAGCAGATCAGTCCTGCCGGGCTGAGGGACACAGTGAGAGGAAGCTGGAGTCCGCACAGCTCCTTGGGGCCCTTGGGCTAGTGGACCCCTGACTCAGAGCTGATGGGTCCAAGGCTCACAGTCCCACAGATGAGAAAAGTGAGGGCCAGAGAGGTAACAAGACTCATCATCAAGGTGTCTTAGCATTTTGTCCCAGTAACAAATATACCCACGAGGTAGGCATGAAGTCTAAACAAGACCAAAAAACCAAAGCTCAAGCAGAAGAAATGACTGGAAAACTTGGTACCAACGCCGGCTTTGCCACTCAGGAGCTGCATGACCTTGGGCAAGCTATTTAACCTTCTAGTGCCTCATTGCTCTCATCTGTAAAATGGAACTCACAGGTTTAACGTAAGATAAAATACATGTGTAAAACACATAGAAACAGTGTCTATCACTCAGTGCCCAGTAAATGCTAGGTATTCCCAGGTCTCCCTAAAATCCAGTCTCCCTAAAATCCTTACCCCTGCCCCCATCCCAATCTTCCCAGAGATGAGCCCCTGTAACTAGCAGTCGAAGAATTCCCAACCATTGCCAGTGTTTAAACCAATTCCCGACAATCTTCAAATTTGCAAATTAGAAATGTCAACACACGCCTTGAATGAGCCAGATAAGGACGGGACAGCAGTCCGCAGGACTCCGGGTTTTAATAAAAGAAAAATAACCAACAATATCAATTTCTTAAAAAACACCTGATGTACAATTTCCAAATTCCTGCTCTTTGCATTTCTCCCCTTTATGCGCATCGCAGTTAAATTACCTTTCTCAGAAAATCTCGGCCACACAGAGCACGCTTGTCTCCTTACAAAGCTGCACACATTTTTAGCATCCACTTGGGGTTTTATTGTGGTGAGTACAATACACAGCAAGAGACAGTTTATCATATTTGGTCGGCTTGCCCCTCATTTTTCCAGCTGACAGTTTTATTTATTCCATTGCAAGGACAGATTTAATGGGGGGGGAGGGGGAGGCATGCCTGGGCTTTGCCGTCCAGCCTTCCTGCACCCATCCTCCATCTCCCCACAGTGTTCCTGGGAGGAAAATCCAAAACTACATCCCTGGGGCGATGTGAGTGCAGAAAGCAAGTCATCTTCTGGAGCTGCAATCCACTGAATATTTCAGGGCTACTGTCCCCAGGATATAATTGAAAACACCCACCCAGAGGCGCCTGGGTGGCTCAGCTGGTTAAGCGCCTAACCTCGGCTCAGGTCATGATCTTCCAGTTTGTGAGTTCAAGCCCCGCATTGGCCTCTGTGCTGACAGCTCAGAGCATGGAGCCTGCTTCAGCTTCTGTGTTTCCCTCTCTCTCTCTCTCTCTCTCTGCCCTTCTCCCAGTCACACACATACTCTCTCTCTCTTAAAAAGGAATGAGACATTAAATAAAAAAGAAAAACAATACATACCCAAATCACTGCCCCTCACTGGCAGTTCTTACACTCGTCGTCTCCTGGGGCTTCTTGGGGGGCCCAGCAGATCCCATGAATACCCCTGATTCCCCCTCACTCCTGCTTTTATGCACACTCCCTATGTGACTTTGCCGTTCCCGCCACTAAAGGACCAAAGTCTATTTCTCTACCTCTCAACTTTGGGTTTGACCCTGTGATTGCTTTGGAAAAGAATGAAGTGGAAGGGATGGTACTGTCCTCGCCTAAGCCTTAAGAGCTCTTGCACGTTTACCGTCCTGCAACTCTGCATTGCAGCGAGAAGTATAGATACCGCTCTCTCAGACCGGTTCTAGAACGAAGCACAGATGAAGCAGATCTGAGCCCAAACCTCAGCAAGGAGCCACACCCTGCTGGACCTCCAGCTTAACACACACAGTGGCGCAGTCAAGCCTGGACTATTTCTGCTACCTCACCTGATTCCCATATATGGAAGCAATTATAAATTGTTGTTGTTTTAAGCTACTGAGCTTAGGATAATTTGTTACACAGCAATAACTAATCAATCCAAGAGAGGAGGAAGAGCATCGACTCCAAGCTAAGCCAGCCGCTTTACACACATTATCACATTTCAGCCTTTCACGTGCCCCATATGAATTAGGTACTACTTTAAGCCCATTTTACAGATGAGTAAACTGAGGCTCAAAGAGTAGCTTGTTCAAAGTCATACAGGGGCAAGCACTGCTCTAAATACTTTACATTAATTTATTTTTATTTTTATTTTTTTAAGCAGGCTTCGTACCCAGCATGGAGCCCAACACAGAATTTAAACTCATGAGACTGAGATCAAGACGTGAGCTGAGATCAAGAGTCTGATGCTTAGCTGAGCCACCCAGGCACACCTACTTTACATATATTAACTCCTTTAATCCTCGTGACCATCCTAGGATGTGGGCAATGTTATTTTAAAGATGAGGAAATGGGAAGGGAAAGGCTAAGTGACTTACCCAAGGTCAAGCAGCTAGCGAGTGGTAGAATTAGGACGCAAAGCCCACGCCCGGCGGATTCCAGAGCCCAATACAGGGGGAATAACGGAGTGAGGGCCTAGTTTGGAGTGTGACTCAGGACTCCTATAGGAACACAGCAGGACCTTATAGATTAGTGACTGTCGACCCGCAGTGCGGGTGGTGGGAATCAGTCACCTACTGTTATTCTAAAGCAACACTCGGAGATTCATACGTATGTTCCACTTGTTTATTGGTTTAGTGTCCATCTTCCCCCATGAGGCTGTACACTCCCTACAGACAGGGATTTCCACCTGTTTCGGTCACTCACATATGTCCAGTGTCTGGGACAGTGCCTGGCTCATCATAGGTGCTCACCGAGCAGCGCTGAATGAGCAAATGAAGGAATGCTCAGTGAACAGTGGCTGTGCATCAGCTGAGGCGACCCCGGCACTCTGAGCTGACTTTAGGCTAGCAAGGCTCTTGGGCTTAACAGCAACAAGACCCTAAGTCCTGGGGTGATGGGCAGCTCTGAAGAGCAGGTGGGTAAGTTACCAGCTCCATTGGTGGAGCCCTACTGGCGCCATGCACCATACTAAGCACTCTGCATGTATGAACTCACAATCCTTGACACAGCACCCTGGGACAGGTGCTATCACAACTCAAAGGCCAACCCATTTTACAGATGAGGAGACTGATACCCAGGGAGGTTAAGTAACTTAACACCCAGCTAAGAAGTGGCAAAGTCAAAATCAGAACCCAGGTGTATATATGACTCCTTCCCACCCCCCACCCCCCAACTTAACTACTACCTAGCCCTGCCCCCCATTCACAAACCAGAGAGTGGAAAGAAGAGAACTCCCCAGGTCATCCAGGACATGCCCTTGTTCACAGATGGGGAAACTGTGGTCAGTGGAAGCATCACGCCCAAGGCAGCGAGCTCGACCCACACCTGGATCTCTAACTGCCCAGTTCAATCCCTGCTTCTCAGGACATGCGGGCAACGGGCCCGTGGAGAGCAGGGCAACCGAGGGAACCGACTCCACCAACTGCAGGCGGGGAGGCCCTCCTTGGCTGGAGTCCATGCCAGCGCGTGTGTGTATTTACAGCACACCTCCCCCACGGGACTGGCTTCCCTTCTCAGTGTGAGCTGGCGGTTCGGACACCCGCCTTGGCTCCCGCCCAGACTGGAGGATTTCACGTGTTGGCCGTTAACACTGCTCTCCTGCAGCCACACGGCCGGACAAACCAGTCAGCCGTGCCAGCACTGACCCCTGGCCTGTCCCCACCACTCAGATGGCGGCTGCCTCCAAAAAGGAATGCGGCTCGATAAAGGAGGTGTGTGTAGATTTAAAGAAAAACACAAGCAAATACCATAGAGCCCATGCCATCCTTTAATGACTACTTACTCTCTGATCCTTACGAGGACCTTGATAGGCTGCTGTTATCGTTATTCCCATTTAACAGATGTGGAAACAGAAAGGGAAGAGCCAAAGCCACACTGGTTAAGTCATAATCAGCACTTCCTGTGGGCCAGGTACGGTGTCAAAAGCTCTGCATGTATTAAATCACGCCAGTGCCACGGACTGGCCCTGCTGTACACCCCACCATCCAGAGAGGGACCCCAAGGCTCAGAGGGATTAAGTACCTTGTCCAAGGCAGCAGGCAGGAAGTAGAAGACCCAGGCAGCCTGATTCCTAACCAGCAGGCTCTCCTACCTCTTGCACAACAGATGTGACCAAAATCATGGCTGAGTGCTCAGGTTACTTGAATTTGGGAAATGCTGCCCTGGTATGTTGTAGCCAATCTGGTGACTCCACCTCCTCAAGGTCACCCTGAGGATGTCCCAGCTCACCCATGGCTGGCTTCGGGGGGACCCTCCACCCCTACACTACTACAACCCCAGCACACAGGTCCAGACTCTCCAGGGGCTTGCTGGTGGGGGGTTCAGGGCTGTGCCTCCAGATCTTCAGTTGCCAAAGCTGGGAGGTTGTCTAGTATCCAGTTTGAACATTTTTTCATGTTTACTTTTAGGTTTATTTGTAACCACCAGAAGCCTTCAGTCAAAGTCTCCCACAAAAATCTGATAAACAGAATAACAAGGTCACTGCTCTCCCATCGTAGGATGCCAGGAGTCTGTGGAACCCACTTTGAAAACCACTACTCTGTGCCAACCCCTCACTCTGCAGACAAGAACACCAAAGTTCAGAGAGGAAAACTGATTTGCCCGAGGTCACTCAGCAACTAGGAACCCAGCTAGGACCAGATGGGAACCATCTTGGCAGGTGGGCCAAAAGCAGGCTGGCAAAGCCCCAGATGTAGCCAGGGGGCGACACCAGGGGCGAAAGACCAAGGAGCTGGGGTCTGGCACCCCAAGCCTGGGTCCAGATCACAGCACCATTGTTTCTGGTGGTAGGTCCTCGGAAGTGTTATTCCCAGGGCTTCACTATCCTCAGTTGTAAAATAAAATTAATATGACACCGGGTTGTTGGCAGGGAATGAATGAGATGGAGAATTTTCCAGGACACTGCTACACAGGAGGTGTTCAACAAACATCAGACCTTGTGATGTCCTCTGAGCCACAGCCTGAGACCTCAAGATGGAGCCCAAGTGTATTCATCAATTAGTTCAGGGTCTGGCTGTCTCTGTCTCTGTCCTTGTCTCTCTCACACACATACACACATACATATACACCCGTGGGAGCCAGTTAGCCCACCTTCTGGGGAAGAGATTGCTTCCCCTTCACAACTTCAAATGGATCCTTTGGAAGCTGTGATCCTAATCTTCTTCCGGGCCAAGCTTAGCTCTGTCTAGAAGAATGGTCAGTATTCTGGAAGGGGCCTGCTGCCCTGCCCATCTGCTGGAAGATCTGCTTGCAGTGTGGCCCCCCACCTCTGTCTTTTTGCAAGGGCTTCTGATATCCCTGATGTATGCAGTTTTCCATTTTGCCAGGCTCCACCTCACACTCCTCCTCTAGACCCTGAAGGCCCATAGCTGTATGCTACCATCCCAGCCTCTGGCCCTCTATCCCCTCCCTGAAAAAGAAGACAAAAGTAAGCCCCCTTCAGATGCTCAACTCTTGTCAGCAGCACCAGCAACGCTCCATACCCAGCAGAAGTGGCTGCAGCAGCTGTGTGCATCTTCAGAAGTGCAGGCTGTATGAACCTGGCATGGTGTGTGTGGAGTGTGGTGGGCCCTCCCTGCCCAGCACTCCTGGACAGCAGAGCGGGGCACGTCCACTGCTTGCCCCATCTCTGCTGGCTGGTCTGCCCAGCCCCATCCTGGGACAGACGCTTGGTTTGTTCCATCCATGTCAGGGACACGGGCAGGTAGCAGCCTCCTAGAGGCATCTGCAGCCTGAATGTTAGGCTTTAGATGCACCGTGTCTGAGAGGCCCACAATGGCGGCTGGGGTGGCCCAGGGGGCCAAACTGGGTAGGAGAGGCACCTCCTATTCCATGGCTGACTGGAGCCAGGCTGGTCAGGCTCATGTTCTCTGGGAAGAAGAAAGGAACTTTAAAAAAAAAAATTTTTTTTAATGTAAGTATATTTTTATTTATTTTGAGAGACAGAGAGCAAGCAGGGGAGGGGCAGAGAGAGAGGAAGACAGAATCCCGAGCACTCTCTCCACACTGTCAGTGCAGAGCCTGATGCGGGGCTAGAACTCAAGAACCGTGAGATCATGACCTGTGCCAAAATCAAGAGTTGGACGCCTAACCAACTGAGTCCCCCGGGAGCCCTTTTACAGCCTATTCTTTTTTTTTTTCTTTTTCTTAAATAGTTTATTGTCAAGTTGGTTTCCATATAACACCCAGTGCTCATCCCCACAAGTGCCCTCCTCCATGCCCATCACTCCTCTTCCCCCTCTTCCACCCCCATCAGCCCTCAGTTTGTTCTCAGCATTCAAGAGTCTCTCATGGTTTGCCTCCCTCCCTCTCCCCAACTATGTTTCCCCTTCTTCTCCCCCATGGTCCTCCATCAAGTTCCTCCTAATCTACCTATATGTGCAAACATATGGTATCTGTCCTTCTCTGCCTGACTTATTTTGCTCAGCAGAACATCCTCAAGTTCCATCCATGTTGCTACACATGGCCAGATTTCATTCTTTCTCACTGCCATGTAGTATTCCATTGTATAGATGAACCACATCTTGATCCATTCGTCAGGTGATGGATACTTAGGCTTTCCATGTTTTGGCTATTGTTGAGAGTGCTGCTATGAACATTGGGGTACATGCCTCTATGCATCAGCACTCCTGTATCCCTTGGGTAAATTCCTAGCAGTGCTACTGCTGAGTCATAGGGGAGTTCTATTGTTAATTTTTTTGAGGAACCTCCATACTGTTTTCCAGAGGGGCTAGTGAAGAAATTGAATCAGTTATCAAAAATCTCCCAACAAATAAGAGCCCTGGGCCAGATGGCTTCCCTGAGGAATTCTACTAGACATTTAAAACAGAATTAATACCGATTCTTCTCAAGCTATTCCAAAAAACAGAAATCAAAGGAAAACTTCCGGACTCATTCTATGAAGCCAGCATCACTTTGATTCCCAAGCCAGACAGAAATCCAGCAAAAAGAGAGTACAGGCCAATATCCTTGATGAATACGGATGCAAAAATCCTCAACAAGATACTTGCAAATTGAATGCAATAGCATCTAAAAAGAATTATCCACCATGATCAAGTAGGATTCATCCCTGGATTACAGGGCTGGTTTAATATTCGCAAATCAATGCAATACATCACATTAACAAAAGAAAAGATAAAAACCATATGATCCTGTCAATAGATGCAGAAAAAGCATTTGACAAAATACAGCACCCCTTCTTAATAAAGACCCTTGAGAAAGTCGGGATAGAAGGAACTTACTTAAACATCATAAAAGCCATCTATGAGAAGCCCTCAGCTAACATCATCCTCAACAGGGAAAAACTGAGAGCTTTCCCCCTGAGATCAGGAACACGACAGGGATGTCCACTCTCACCGCTGTTGTTTAACATAGTGCTGGAAGTCCTAACATCAGCCATCAGACAACAAAAGGAAATCAAAGGCAACAGAAGTGGCAAAGAGGAAGTCAAACTCTCACTTTTTGCAGACGACATGATACTCTACATAGAAAACCCGACAGACTCCACCAGAAGCTTACTAGAATTGATCCATGAATTCAGCAAAGCTGCAGGGTACAAAATCAATGTACAGAAATCGGTTGCATTTTTATACACCAACAAGCAACAGAAAGAAATCAAGAAACTGATCCCATTCGTAACTGCACAAAAAATCATAAAATACCCAGAAATAAACCTAACCAAATATATAAGAGATCTGTATGATGAAAACTATCGAAAACTTATGAAGGAAATTGAAGAAGACACAAAGAAATGGAAAAACATTCCATGCTCATGGATTGGAAGAATAAATATAGTTAAAATGTCATTACTACCCAAAGCAATCTACACATTCAATGCAATCCCAATCAAAACTGCACCAGCATACTTCTCAAAACTAGAACAAACTATCCTAAAACTTGTATGGAACCACAAAAGACCCCGAATAGCCAAAGTAATATTGAAGAAGAAAACCAAAACGGGAGGCATTACCATCCCAGACTTTAGCCTCTACTACAAAGCTGTCATCATCAAGACAGTATGGTATTGGCACAAAAAGAAACACATAGACCAATGGAATAGAATAGAGAACTCAGAATTTTTTTAAATGTTTTATTTATTTCCGAGAGAGAGAGAGAGAGAGACAGCATGAGCAGGGGAGGGTCAGAGAGAGAGAGGGAGACACAGAATCTGAAGCAGGCTCCAGGCTCTGAGCTGTCAGCATAGAGCCCGACATGGGGCTCGTACCCATGAACCGTGAAATCATGACCTGAGCCGAAGTTGGACGCTTAACCAACTGAGCCACCCAGGCACCCCCCCTTTTTTTTTTAATGTTTTATTTATTTTTGAGAGAGAGAGACAGTGTGAGCAGGGGAGGGTCAGAGAAAGAGGAAGGGACATCTTTAAATGGATTCACTTGCTTCCCAGAGGCAGCCACCACCAGACAGTGGTATGAACACAGGCTCTATAGTCACAGCAATGTGGGTTCAAATCCTACCTACGAGTTTCACATCCTTAAACACAGCACTTGGCCTCTCTGAGAATCTCACGGAGCTCTGTGAAGATGAATGGAGATCACAGATAGTGGGTATACCAGCCCCTAGGACAGAGCCCGGCACCTGGTGGACCCTGTCAGATCATAAACCCTCGTCTTCTCATTACCCTTGGCAAAACTCCCTTTCACATTCTTTGCCTGAATGCGCAGACATCAGGGCACCACAAAAAAGCAAAGACCCACACAGTAACTTATACATGATTATAGATACAACATTATTCACAACAGCCCCAAAGTGGAAACAACCCAAATGTCCATCAACTCATGAATGGAAAATGAGACTGTGGTCTAGCCACAGAGAGGAATATTATTCAGTCATAAAAAGGGATGAGGTTCCCATATGTGCTACAGCATGGAAGAACCTTGGGAACGAGTCCCAGGAGAAAGAAGCCAGAAGCCAGAGGCAACATGCTGTTATGATTCCACTTGCACCAAATGTGCAGAATAGGAAAATCTACAGAGACAGAAAGTAGATTCGCGGTTGCTAGAAACTGGGGGAGAGTTGAGACGAAGGTCACTAATGAGCCTGGGGTTTCTTTCTGAGGTTACGGAAACGTTCTAGAATGGGACAGCAATGACTGTGAACATGCGACAAACAACTGAATCATATACTTAAACGATTAAAAAAGAAACTAAAGAAAAGAAAATGAGGTCAAATAAATGATGACAGTTTCTATTTTAAAACACCAAAAAAGAGGGGCGCCTGAGTAGCTCAGTTCGCTGGGCATCCGACTTCGGCTCAGGTCATGATCTCACGGTTTGTGGGTTCAAGCCCCGCATCGGGCTCTGTGCTGAGAGCTCAGAGCCTGGAGCCTGCTTCAGATGCTGTGTCTCCCTCCCTCTCTGCTTCTCCCTCGCTCATGCTTTGTCTGTCTGTCTGTCTCTCAAAAATAAATAAACATTAAAACAACAACATCGTCGACAACAAAAAGATACATGGCTGTGTGCATTAAATGCAAAGTTCCTGTTGTTAGGTGACAGTTAGGAGGACATTAATCTACCCATTCAACAAAAAGCACAAACCACTTATTAAACATTTACCATGTGCCAAGCCTTGGGCAAAGCGGACTGAGAGGCATGGTCAGACCACCTGGCGGTGCCCTCAACCAGCTCAGAGTCTAATGGGGGGGGGGGACACTTCATACAGTGCCATGGCTGTCATGTGAATGCAGTCAGGGGGACACAGGTAAGGTGCTGTGAGAGATCAGAGCAGAGGAGGGGGAGCCTCTCCCTGGGGAAATCAGGGAAAACCCCATGGAAGAGGCGGTACCCCAGCTAGGCCTTGTAAGTAGAATCCTGACATAGTAAAAATGTGGGATGGCATTCTAGGTGAGCAGAGGCCCCGAGGTCAGAGAGGAGGAGGAATATATGGGGAAAGAAAAGCCATTTGACTGGGCAAGAGGGTGCTGTGGGGGTGGGGGTGTGAGAGAGACAGTGGGAAATGAGGTTGTACAAGTCACAAAAACAACAGCCAACAGGAGAGGCCACCATTCATGGGGTGCTTCCCTGTGAGCCGTGATTGTCCCAATCACTGTATAGATGAACTCCTGTAATCATCATACCAACCCTCGGAGAAAGACAATGCCCTTATTCCCTGCTTTATAGACAAGAAAACCAATGCACAGAAAGGTTAAGGATTTTGCCCCACATCACACAAATGAAAAGCAGCAGAGCCAGCTGTCCAACCCAGAGCTGATGAAGCAGTGCGTACTCTCCTGAGCCCTCCCACTGACTAAACAGCTGAAGACAGCTAGGATCCCAGGGCTGACATTTTGGCTGTGCAGCCTGTGTGCTACACAGTTCTGGAGGGCACACTGCACATAGATTACACTATGACTGGTACCTTCTAGAGTCGCACAGTGCACAACCTGGCCGACTGCACGCCACGGCCCAGACAGAGGTACCTCCTAAGGCTGATGAATCAAATCAACATGTTACCTACTCCCATCATGAAGTCCCACGACCAACATCATTCCCAGGATCTGCTCACCAAAGCACAATGTTGTGGCAAACAGCAGGGCCCTACCTTCATGCCAATCTGGGTTTGCACCTTGGTTGCATCTGCCATCTCATACTAATGTGAGGCCCAGGGAAGTTCCTGAACCTTCCAGACCTTACTATCCTTAACCACAAAATGTACACTGGTAACAGTGCCTTTCTTGTGGGTGGCTATGAAGTTTATATGAGTTCAGACACACAAACAATCCCTCAAACACAGTGGGCATTTGGCACATTGTAGCCACGGTGATGAATACGGCTTGTGGTGGGGAAAGGGAGCCTTGAACTAGGTCGCCCCAGCCAGGGAAGAGGCGGTGCCATCCATCAGGGCCGGTGGTGGCAGTGAAAAAGCACCTGCCTCCGATGAGCGTCACGGCACCATTAATCAGTGCTCCCCAAACCGGTAGAAAAACTGAGTATGCATTATTCCTAGAAGCCAGAGGAAGTCCCAGGAGAGCCAAAATCCAGCAAGTTATTCACAAAACACTCCATCTTTCAGGATACTATGTGAGCTGCTAGAGTTGCTTTCAAAGGCAATCTTGAGCAGATCTGTCTCTATTATGCATTTTAAAGAGATTGGTGCAGTGACAAGGAGGGAGTCGCGAGAGGCAGTGAGGAGCCCGCACAGCTGCTACTCTGTCTGCCTTGAGGAGAAACTGCCTCTTCACGGGGCCAATTCCCCAAACCGTGATACCACTGGCTGCTCTCCCTCTGCTCAGAAGGGTATGAAAAGATGCTGCTGTAGAAACAAGTTCTTCCCAGCAGATGGGACATGGATCATTAAAATAAAATCTGGTTGCCACCGACTTTGTTTTCTACACGAATTCCAAAGTTTCCGGGCATTTTATTGGGCCCCCTCTGTCTGTATACTTCTGATTTGGGGAGGGGGGCCGGGAAAGGGTCCTCTCTCGCCAACACCCTTAGGGTTCCTGACTGCATTCACATGACAGCCATGGCACTGTACGAAGTGTCCCCCCCCCCCACTAGACTCCGAGCTGGTTGAGGGCACCGCCAATGCTTGCCAGGCATTGACTCTGTACTCTGGGATCTGGGATCACAAAGAACTCTCTCTGAATCCTCACACACCCCAGCCTGTGCCTCTAGAGAGCTGTATTTTTGTTCTTTAAAAAAAAAACAACACACAAGAATATAGCTCTATTGATGGAGGGTTTTGTCAAGGGCAAGGGGAATAATATTTTTTAAGCATCAACTGTTGGTGAGCATTTTGCAAACATGACCTCATTTATTCTCCCTACAGCCCTGGGAGGCATTAGTAGGTATCCGTAGGCACATTTGAATAATGAGAAAACCAAGGCCCACCGGACAGGTGAAGGCACACCTGGGCAGACGTAGCTGGTAGGGAGGCGGTGCCCAACCCCCAAACTTTCCATACGGATTCTGGAAACAGACAGAGCCTGCTTAAACAACCCACCACATTTCTGGCCCGTGTCATGCCAGGCACAGAAATATTTAGAACCAGGAAGGCTTTGGCAAGTCCGGATCTGTCAGTAACAGACTATGGGTGATACGCACATCTCTCCGCCCTCACCAAGCCTCGCTTTGCTCATCCACCAAATGGAAGTTAATAGGGCCCACCTCAGGAGGATTCGCTTGCATATGTGATCTACAGACCATGTCTGGACCATGCCTGGGGCATTCCGGGCACCATACTACAGGGCATCCATGCAAGCAAACACATGGTTTGCATCCAAGGCTTGCGGGATCCCTCTCACCAAGCTGGAACAAATTGAAACAAAGAAGGGGGCAAGGATCCATGCCTAAGGCATGTTGTGGCTGGGGTCCACCCCCATATGCCCCCTCCCACAGCACAGCTTCGGAAGGGGTTAAACATGCCATTTGAGAAACTCAAGAGCCATAGCTACTATCCTAGAAAAACTGTTGGCCCCACATTTCCAATCCATGGGCTTGGCCATAAAGATGCAAATCTAGGGGGGCGCCTGGGTGGCTTAGTCGGTTAAGTGTCCGACTTTCGCTTAGGTCGTGATCTCACGGTTCGTGGGTTCGGGCCCCGCGTGGGGCTCTGTGCTGACTGCCAGCTCAGAGCCTGGAGCCTGTTTCAGAGTCTGTGACTCCCTCTCTCTCTGACCCTCCCCTGCTCACGCTGTCTCTCCCTCTCTCTCTCTCCTGGAAAGAAAAAAAATTTTTAAAAATTTAAAAAAAAGAAAGATGCAAATCTAGGAATAGGAGGTACTTGGGGGTTAGCAGAGGGAATATGATGTCATTAGTTAGGAATTCTGTCCGCAAGGCCTTGGGGTAAAGCACGGTTTGGGGGGGCGGTATCAGGCCCCTCACCTCTCACCAGTCAGAATCCTGGGGGCAGAGTAGCAGCTTGGGGTGCTGGTGGAGACTTGAGGCAGGTAACAAAGCAATGTGTGGGGAGTCAAGGAAGCTGCAGCTTGACTGAATCACTGTGAGGAGTAAGCTGTAGGAATGGACGGCAGTACAGAAATCCCAGTGAAAGGCGCCTGGGTGGCTCAGTCGGTTAAGCATCCAACTTCGGCTCAGGTCATGATCTCACGGTTTGTGGGTTCGAGCCCCACATTGGGCTCTGCGCTGACAGATAGCTCAGAGCCTGGAGCCTGCTTCAGATTCTGTGTCTCCCTCTCTTTCTCTGACCCTCCCTTGCTCGTGCTGTCTCTATCTCTCTCTCAAAAATAAAAAATTATTTGAAAAAAAAAAAAAAAAGAAGTCCCAGGGAGCCATTCAGAGCCCAGTGGGTGTGGCCAGGTGAGGAGAAGGAAAAGGAGATGCTCATTGCAGGGGCCTTCCACTACCTCACTTCATCCTCAGCACATCCGTGGGAGGCAGCTGATACAAGGACCACTTTACAGATGAGAAAGCAGAGGTTCAGAGAGGTTAAGATGTAGCCTGTTAAGTAGTAAAGGTGGGCTTTGAATCCCAGTCCACCTTTCTTCCTGGCTGTGCTTTGCCACGAGGGAGGTAGTGTAGTTAGTAGTTAAGCACATGGGCTCTGTGTCAGCCTGCCTGGGTTTGCAACCCAGCCCTGCCGTTCAAAGCTGTGTGTCCTTAGGTTAGTGATTTAGCCTCTCTGAGCCACACTTTTCCCACTGTAAAATAGGGTGGCACTACTCTTCATAGTACCCATCTCCCAGTGCTTTTATAGAGACTCAATGAAGTATGTCAGGTAGTTAGGATGTCAGAAGAAGGATGCAGTTGGTGGTGGCTGTTTGATAGTGACTTTCTTATTCTCATCTTCACCAAGACTGGCTTAAGACTCAAGACAGGGCTGAGCCAAGGCTTCAAGGACCCACTCTGGGAGAGCAGAAGATGGGGAAGTAAGGGAGGAGGAATACAGCTCAGAGTCCCTGAGCGGCTGCTACCTACTGTGTAAAGAGCAGAGGCCAAGGCTAAAAATGTTATGCATGTGGGATTAAAAAAGGAAAGAAGAATCCTTTTATACCACATTATTTTGTTTATGATGTTATTCTTTTATATAGAGAGCAGTGGTTCTGAGACCCTAGGATTTCAGAGGTCAGGAATTTTTCCTGAAAGTAGAGAGCAATATTAGAGACCAACTTTGTATTATATAAAAATGACAGAAGCAACCACTAATTATTATCACCATCACTTTGGATTTTTTAAAGGACATTGTTAACATCAGCTCAAGATCAAGCACCAGCCTTTAAACTGTACAGATTTTGCAGGGTGGTTGGTTTTTGGTTTTTTTTTTAACCTTATTTCTGTCTCATTTTGCCATAGACAGTTGAGACCCTTGGGCAGGGACCAGTGTGCAGGCCAGCGATGGGGCGTTCCTGGTATTAAATATCCCCCATCCCACCACTGGGAATACTGGTGGCTAGAGAGGTGTCTATTTCCTATAATTACTGAGTGTTAATGTAATCACCGAAGCCGAGAGCCAGCTGGAAAGGATGGAGTCTGACATCCCGCAAAGACAGACGGCTAAATAAGTCATAGGGCTCGTAGACAGCCTGGCTGCCGGGGTTATGTAATCACCTCCCCTTGGCTCCCTTTCCATTGGTCTATTTCTCCGTTTGGCCTTTTTTTTAAGCTTTTGCTCTTGCCTTCTGAGGCTGAAGCTCTACAATAGGCAGAGAAAATATTGGACATGAAAGAGAACCCATTTGGGAACATGGTACAGACAGCCACCTCATTTGTCTCCAGGCTCAGAACCAAACCCCAGGTTTCCATGGGAGCCAGGATGCGGCCACAAGAGAAGGCCTGGCTCTGCATGGTCCAGCATGTGAATGTGGCATGGGCGGCGGCGGCCTGGCCCGCACAAGCAGGAGGTAGGGGACGGGCCTTCCCAGATGGCTGGTGGCTCCTTGACAAACTCAGTTAATGCATTTTAATTTGACCAGGGCCTTTTGAAACAGGGCTGCTGAGGGAGGCAGGAAGTAATCAATTCTCTGCCAATCCATTTTCCTCTGGGCACCGGATCTACATGTAAAGAACTGGTGAAAGGAGATTAGCTTGAGCAAATTCCCAGCAGTCAACTGGGTAAAGGCCATTCCATCAGGTAACACCAGTGCAGGGGTGTGAGTCTCTCTGTGCGCTCTGTGCACCCTCAAGTAATGACAGTAACGATGGGAACACTGGCCACTACCAAGTACCAGATGTGCCACTTTGAATGCTTAATCTCACTGAATTCTCACACACCCTGGGAAGTTGATTCTATGACCGTTCCCCTTTCACAGAAGACTCAGGCTCAGAAAGGTTTGGTTCTGGGAGGTAGCCACATGCATGAAGACTGACACAAATTTCATCATACCAGCTCAGCAAAGAAACAAAGATAGGGAAATAATAATTCCGCATTTCCCAAACCCACCTATATATAAGGGGTAGCTGGGTCACCTGGGTCGCTCAGCAGGTTGAGCATCCACCTCGACTTCGGCTCTGGTCATGATCTCATTGTTTCATGGGTTCAAGCCCTGCATCAGGTTGGCGCTGACAGCACAGAGCCTGCTTGGGACTGTCTCTCTCTCTCTCCCTCCCTCTTTTTGACATGCTATTTCTCTCTCTCTCAAAATAAATAAACTTTAAAAAAACAAACAAACAACACAGATCCTGGGCCCTGACCCAGATCTACTCAACCAGAAATTCCAGTGGAGAGCCCTGGTAACCTGTCTGGGTAAGTAAGTGTCCCAGGAGATCTTCTCTGGGGAGGCACACCGAGGTGTTTATTATACACATATTAGCAAGTAAGTTAACATATATAAAGCATTTAGAATGGTGCTGGACACGCAGTGTTAGCTGCTGGAATATTAGTGGTATGATGACTATTATCACTTTGGGAGCAGGTGATTCTACTCACTTGTCAGACGATGGGCTCATGCCCAGAGTGCAGGGGGGATGGGCATCTCGAGTCCGCTGCTTCCTCCAGAGATCCCAGCAACCCAGGAGTCTCCCCTCTTGGCCCCGAGTGGGAGTTCACTGTTCAAGTACAGAGGCAGAGCCAGGTTCTGACCCTGGAGGGAATGGGTTTGTGGGTGGCAGGCTGCGCTCCCGCTGGGAAAGCTTCTCAGGGTCCTGTTTCCACAAGGCTCCTTTCTTGATGGTCTCCGTGTGACTTAAATACCGTTGGAAAAAAGTCACTCTCCGAGAATGTGCTCAGCGGGCACCTCGACACCCCTCCTCCCCAGCCAGCTGCACTGCTGTTTAAAGAAAACTGGTCTCAAACACATCCCCTATACACACACCCTACCTACTTCATCTGGTGCTCAAGCAAAGAAACAGCAATCTGCTCCAGTGACAGGAAAAAAGCTAGCCGGGATGGACCTGTTTGGAGAATGTTGTATCTGTACGTTTCACTTTAAAGACAATGCAAGGGATTTTTCCAGGATAAAATGGACTCTTGCTTAATACACTGATGTTAGACTTAATCCCCCTCATCCCCACCCTATATAATATAGGTCTCCACTGCAACTTGTCTGGGATCACAGGAGTCAATGCCAAGTATGGGCTGATGGGTCCAGCATGTTAATGTTTTATGGAGTGTGCCGATTCTTAGAAGGTACTAAGAAGCCAAACTGTGCTTTGTAAATTGCACAGAGCTCTGTGGAGCTCCCTGTTAAATAAGTCCTGTGCTGTGTGAGTTTAGACCCTCGATGTGAACTGTAAACAACCACCTAGTCCCCCAGCCCTCTCCCAGCCCCGAGTTACTGGTCTCCCAAGTTGCACGCACAGTATTTTAAAAAGAGACTGAGCAGCATGGGAACTTTCCAGCCACATCCTGAAAAGCAAGAACCAGAAGCAGGAACAAAGGGACATTTCTGAAAGCCTTGGAGCAGAGGGAAACGCTGCCGCAGAGGGCGGTAGTAACAGGACACGCTGTCCCTCCGAGTGGTGCAGACAACCAGGGCACTTGGCTTTTCAATGGATGGGCTCTGCTCCTGGCTTGAGGAGAATCCATCCTGGGAACACACCTCCGGCAGCCTCTCTCAGTTGGAAAATGCTAATCGGCCCTGCCAATGAGCTTGGAGACTCTAAAATTTTTTTCTGGGAGCCAACTTGTACTGCTGTGCACATGCATTACCTAATCTCTTTGTGGACGGGCCTGCGGCCATGGTGAAATGGCTCTGAAAAATGGCTCTATCCCAGTGAAGGCAGGCGTGCATAAACACCAGCTTCTACAAACAAACTTGGGACTTGCCTTGCACACAGCCACCCACAGTGGTGTGGCATCTGCCACTGCTCAATGAGTCAGGCTTTCTTCTCCAAGTGGGTGCCCACCCCAACCCCAACCCAACGTCAGGGCAGACAGTTCACACAAGGCGGCCAGGCTATGTAATAAAAGTCCATGATTTATATAAAAGCCAAGAAAGCAGCAGAAGAGAGAGAGCAAAGAAATGAAAGGCCTGGTCAATTCCCCTGCTGTAAGTTCCCACAGTATCCTAGGCTTTTCAATTATAGCATTTGCCACAATTAGGATTCAGTAATAATTCATATCCATGGATAGAACAAAACAATGAGCCTAGAAGAAGACCCACATATACGTGTCAACTCAGTATAGAACAGAACTTACATTACAAAACAGTGTGGAAAAGATGGACTGTTTAAACCAAGGTATCAGGACAAAGAGCTTTCCTTAGGGGAAAAAAATTAAATGAGCCCCGTACCTCACACCACACACAAAAATAAGTTCCAAATCAATTCACTGTCCACATGTCACACTGAAAACACAAACTCCAAAATTACAAGAAGAAAATAGAAGAGAGTTTCTTTATGGTCTTAGGTCTTCATCAAGATAAGAAAATTGTAACCATAAAAGATCGATCAATTTGACCACAGTAAAACTGAAAACTTCTGCATGACCAAAAAAAAAAAACCTAATGTATAAACCTCAATGATAAGCAATATGCTGGCAAAAGGCTTTTGTAGCATACATAGCAGATAATCAGTCCCCAGGCTGTATTAAGAAATTACACACACACACACACACACACACACACACAGGTAATAAAAGGCAAGCATCCCAGTATAGAGAAAAAAAAATGGGCAAGGAATTTGAATAGGTATTTTACTGAACAGAAGACCTAAATAGTCGGAAAACTTGGAATAATATTCAGCTCACTAGTGATCAGAGATACGCAGGTGGAGCCAAGTATGAGAAGCCATTCCACACCCAATCAGATTAGCAAACATTAAAAAGTCTAATAATACCAAGCATTGGTGAGAATGTGGAGAAGCAAGAACTCTCATATGTTGCTAGAGTAAATCAGAACAAACACTTTGGGAAACAAGTCAGCACTGGCCAGCCAAGCTGCAAACACGCACACTCCATGATTCAGCAAGTCTACTTCTAGGAATACCTCCCATGGGAGCCCAAGGAGAGGCTTATCAGCTGGATCACTCACTGCAGCTCTGCAGGACAGCAAAGGCTGGGAATTTACAGAATAGCATATGGCGGTCAAAATCAATGAGCAAACTCAATGTTTCAACGTGGGTATACCTGAAAAACAATACTGGGTAAAAAAAAATGAGTTGCAGAATATCACCCACAGTTCCATGTTACAAGGGTAAAAGTCACACAAAAAAAGACCATATGAAGGGTGCCTGTGTGGCTCAGTCATTTAAGCATTGGGCTTTGGCTCAGTTCGTGACCTCGCGGTTTGTAAGTTCGGGCCCTGAGTCAGGCTCTGTGCTGACAGCACGGAGCCTGTTTGGGATTTTCTCTCTCTCTCTCTCTCTCCCCCTCAAAAATAAATAATCATTAAAAAAAACTTTTTAAAGACCATCTGTAATTTATAAACATACAGAGAGAACAAAATATAAAGACTGACTGTAAGGCTTGCCCCAAATTCAAGATGGCTGCCTCTAGGGAAGGAAGTAAGGACCAGGGGTGGCTAACAAGAGGAATTTCAGCGTTAACTAAAATGTTTCCCTTCTTTCTTTTAAGAAAAATCATGCAAATATGTGAAATTCTTAACCACTGTTAATTCTAGTGGGGGGGTTTACATTTGCTGCATTTTTAATTACTGAAAAGAGAATTAATTCCCAAACAAAATTAAAAGTCATCACGTGAGAAAAATCATCCATGTCACTCACGATTTCAGGTCCACCTCCCCCAAGGGCAGAGTTTGGGACCTTCCTTGTCTTGTGCTATAAACCCAGCGCTCAGCGTGCCCACCACAGTCTATCTGTGCTGAACGAATCTTTTCAATGCATTACATCTCATTCGGTCCTCACAACATTCTTAGAAGTGTCCCCATCGTACAGATGAGAAAACTGTGGCTTGGAAAGGTTAAAGGACTTGCCCAAGCTCACAAGGCTAGCAGATTTTGAACATGGGTCTATAGACATGGGTGGGGCAAGGTCAGGGCACACAAGAGAAGCAGGAATTTCGGGAGAAGGTGGGGCAGAGTGCATGAGTTGCATGCATTGTTCTCCATTCTCCATATGGATTAACTCATTAAAACAGCACAGTGACTTTATGAGGAAAGTATTATTATTAACATGCAGAAGACAATGAGGAGAGACAGAGGCGGGCTAGGCTGGGTTGTACAGGGTCTGAAGTGTAGGGGCTGGGCACGCTTGGCCCGGGACCTCCCAGGTTTAGGCAGGGCGGTGCCAGGAGGGCCTGCTGGGGTCAGGAGCTAACAGGAAACATGTGCCTCTCCTAGCCAGAGCCACACCTTCAATGCTTATACCCGCTGTGGGACGGCATCCAGGCCCTGGCCCTGTCACCTCCGGCATCCTTCCAGCCCCGGCCTCCTGGTGCACATCACACCATGCTGAGTGTCTCTGGTCCCCACCCTTCTGTGAATTACTTACCCTGTACAGAAATGGGCACTCAGGAGATGCTGGGTGGGAGAGGGGAGGCAGCTGGGAATGGACAGGCATAGAGTAAGGGATGTGACCCCAGCTGGCCCCTGCTTGTGGAGGCGGGTGGAGGGGGGATGTGACAGTCCCACAGCGCTTGGGGAGTGTGGCCAACTTGGGAGGCCATGGAAAGATCCTCTGATGGGGTGGGTGGCAGCACCCATCTTACCAGGGTTGAGTGGGGGGTGCTTGTAACAGAGAAAATGCTTGGACACACCAGGCTCAGGCAGTTGGCCTGGGACAGCGCACAGAGCACTGCTCAACACGTTTAACACAACTAAGAGGAGCTACTGGCGAGGGGTGCAAGCAGCACAGGTGAATGGCCAGAGGGGTGTGTGCACTGGAGGAAGGGGGTATCAAGGTCAGAGGCAAACAGCCTAGACCTCTAGACAGCATTAGCAGGGAACCTAAATGCCGGGTCAGGAGACCAAGGCAGGAGCCTCAGCCTAAGAAAGAGTAAACCCAGCAGGGCAGAGGATAAAGCTCAGTGGGCGTGCAGGTGGGTGTTTGGGTCTGACAGGTGAGGATAATGAGAGCACTTCCAGATGCCACCTGCTGACGAGGGGGCAGTGGGCTGCAAATATACTGGCCACCTTGACCAGACAGCAGGGGAGGACAAGTGTGCAGGTAGGGGGAGCTCAGAGCTCCACGGAGACGCCGGAGAGGAGAATAAGGACCCTGGTAAAAACCCCAGGACCTCTGCACAGAGCGGCCCTCCAGTGAGCACAGGGCTGCACTGGTTCTGCTGGGAGTCCCCGGGCCACCCCAGCAGAAGCCCCTTACCTGCCTCTATTTAGGGGAATAACAATGTTTTTGACAATGATCATCATCATGACAGTGATGACAATAGCTACCCATATTGAGAACGTGCTCTGGGCCAGACACTCTTCTAAACGCTTCACGGGCATTAAGCTCATTTGGCAGCACAATCACCCCATGAGGAAAGTGTTACCTTGCTGGGGAAGAAAATAAGGCACAGCAAGGTAAAGAGACACGGCTGGTCTCAGAGCTGGAAAGTGAACCCCACCATCTGGCTCGAAAGCCCACCCCCCAATAGGCTGTAAAAACTGGCTCGCAGGTGAACAACACTGCAGTGTCTACAATCGCTTCCTCATCTGGGCCTAAAGGGGTCTCCATGCAGTGATGCTGTACCCTCATCATCAGGGTGGCTGGGACCAGAACGGACAGACATGGCGGTGCCAGAGGAAGTACTAAGCCAACAGGATGCAAAACTTCCTAATGAAATGTCTATAATTCTTAGTGTGACTCCAGAGCTCTGTCATCTATCACTCTGTGACCCCAGCTAAGATGGTTATCTTCTCTGAGCCTTAGTTTCCCCCTCTGAGAAATGGGCCAACATGGGACATGTTCAACATCTACTGGAAGAATTATGTGAGATGCCATGTACAAATTATCTGCAGAAATCCCACTTTTGGGGGTTATTTGTGAGGCTTCAAGAAGCATCACTGTTCTATGCAAAAGGGCTTGATGGAGCAATGCTTAAAAACCCTGGCTTTAGAGTCTGGCAACCTTGAGTGGGAATCTGGACCCTGCTTAGCTGTGCAACTTTGGAGAGGTGAATTCACCTCTCTCTCTCTTTTTTTTTTTTAATATTTTATTTATTTCTAGGAGAGAGAGAGAGAGAGCGTGAGCAGGGGAGGGTCAGAGAGAGGGAATCACAGACTCTGAAACAGGCTCCAGGCTCTGAACTGGCAGTCAGCACAGAGCCCGACGTGGGGCTCGAACCCACAACTGTGAGATCATGACCTAAGCGAAAGTCGGACGCTTAACTGACTAAGCCACCCAGGCGCCCCCGAATTCACCTCCCTGCACTTTGGTTTTTCGTTCAAACATTTACGGAGAGCCTACTATGACCCAGGCACCACAGCAGGCATGACCTTGTAAAGTGGGGGCAGGGAGGGGGCTGGGGTGAGGATTAAAAGGCATCACCTCTGGGGAAGGCATCACATGGTGCTTGGCCATAGTCACTGCCATTGAGTAGCTACCATAAACGCTAGAGCTCAGGGCCCTGTGGTTATTTTTTGTCTCCTGTCTACGTGGCTACGGAGCATAAGAACTGCAGAAGGGAGGCTCCATATGCTTATGGACCTCTATTTCCCTGGCTCTCCCTGGCAGCCCGCACCCTACGTACCCCTGCTGAGATGGGAAATAAGACCTAGAGATCGCCTCCTCTGCCCTGCTCACCCTTCTTACTAGAAAGCACAGTGTTCTTCCTGTGACCTCATTAGAAAACCACAAAAGATTTATTTTTAAGACGAGGGGTGATGATTGCATTTTGCAGAGCAGGAGCTCCTATAACTGCCTGACACCCCCCCCCCAGCGCCCCTCAGGGAAACATTTTCTGAGTCCCCCACATGTCAATCACCAGCTTCCCTGATAGCCAGGGACGGGCCAGCACACCCGCTTTCCCCCTTCACCTCCCCAACGGTTCTTGCTCTGAAGACTCCGTCCCGAAGGAGCCAAAATGCCTCACAGTTTCCCATCTGCCTACTCCCTCTGGCCTTTTACCGATCTGTCCACTGTTAGTCCATAAAGGAGCTTCCACAGGGAGGTAGAACTTTCCCGAGTCAGAGAAAGTCTTTCTGAGCTCATAGAAAAGGATGTGCTTTTTCTCAATTAACATGACCTACAGTTTTCACTTCAATTCAGTGCCTATTGTGTACTTGATGCTGGGCCTGGTTCCTCGAAGAACAAGATTCCTGTCCTCAAGGGGCATACGGTACATAGAAGGGATGGGCTCTAATTGGGAAATAACTGGGCATTACTTAAGTGCCAGCTGTTGTTCATTCCTCCCCCACAAGCACTCAAGGTTTTGGCCAAAGTGTTTTACCTACTACCCCCCCCACCCCGAAGAGCTCTCCTCAAAATCATCCCTCCTTATGAAGGTGGTAAAGCCACTCAGGTACCAGACTGCCTGGGTTTGGATCCAGCTCTGCAACATTAAGAGCTGTGTAGACTTGACTGAATTACTTTACTTCTCTGTGCCCCAGTCTCCACATCTGTAAAGTGGCAATAATGATGGCACCCAGATCTTTGAGCTGTTTGAGGGTTAAATGAGTTCATTTAAAGCTGTAAGTGGCCTGTGTAGCACATGGTATATATTACACAAGTTCAACTACTACCACCCCAAACTCAGACTTTTTTTTAAATCCCAGCCACTTTTCAAGGTCCACTGTAATTTCCACTCTCTCCAAGAAGCACCACCGGAGGTTGCCAGTAGTAGACTCTCTCTCCATCCTGAGAAGAACCAACCATATCAGCATGAACCAGCCTCGCTGTGGTGGCTCGTCTCCAGAGGGGGCCCTGACTGCTCTGACCCCCTAGGGGCCATGCCTTTGGTTAGTCTCCGCCCACGCTGCATCTGGACAGGACTTTGGCCAAAGAATAAAGCTTGATAGCTTCTGCTTCTGAGCTTTTGGAGTCCCTGAGCCTCCATGTAAGAAGGCCGGCTTCCATGTTGGAAAGATCATGTGGGGAGACCACGTGAAGAGACATATGGGAAAGGCCACTTGAAGAGGAAGCTGCCTTCCACCAAGGAAGGAGGACAGACACACGCTCCCAGGAGCCTCACTGTCCCGCCTGACCTCAGACTTGGCAACCATCTCCCATGAGGACATCAGCCATGGCAATGAGCCCTCCTCAACGCTCCAGCCCGAGGGTGCCTGAGCTGTCTGCAGTCCCAGCTGACATCACTGGAGAGAAGAACCACTGAGCTGAGCTCCATCAGCACCCAGAATTCCAGAAGATAAGACGGTTGTTGTTTTAAGTCACTATGTTTCGGGTGCTTGGTTACATAGCAATTAATAACCAATATATTCACTCTGAGCTGGAGTACGGGAGGAGACCCAACCCACGAGTCTGAGTAACCAAGCCAAGCAGTTTCAGAATCTGCAATGTAAACAAGTTCTTGTTCGGGGCAGGATGTCACTGTGGGGAAGTGTGTGGCCTCGGGTGTCAAATGGTCTGGCTGTGAATCTGGGTTCTGTCAATTATAAGCCACGTGACCCTTGGGTGTATTCCTGTTCATACCTGTTTTCTTATCTGTGAAATGGGATTAGAGGGGTTGTTGTGAAATTAAATGAGATGAAAGATACAAAATGCCTAACACATGAGAATTTAGCATTTTCAGCTATTGTGGGGAGAGACTGAGTGATATAGGCTCACAGACTTTTGTTTAATTAAAAATTTTCCCCAAATATTGTTGCAATATGTCAAAGTGAATCCTATTAGCCTCTGGCTCCATTTCTAATTCCAAGCGTTCTAAAAAGCTGGCTCGGGGTCCCCCAGGGGCAGAGGTGCAGTCCCAGTTACCACAGGCCAATTCCCTGCCGCTCACCTTGCTTCTTTAAAAAAGTAAATTTAAAAAATTAAACTCTGATGTTTGATGTTGATTCATTCCAACATGGAAAAACAAACTCTAAATGCTTTTCCTCCAAGGAACACAAAATCTGATGAACCCATCTGATCCTTGTTAAATTCATGTATCCACAGAAGAAATGAAGAGGAAAGTGCGGCTCCTAATAACCCTCCCCATTGTCACCAACACGGTCACGAGCATCCTCTATTTCTGAGCACTGACTATGTGCTAGGCACCGTGCAAAGCACTTCACAGCTATCACCAGAGCCTCAGATGGACCCAGGCATGGAGGCTGGGAGATAAGGAACGCCCAACAAAGGAGATACTTTGGTGTTATTCAGATGACATTCACACAGTCCCCAGCATAGGCCAGCAAGGGCTCGAGGACAGCTGAGCCAGGGCTCGGGCAGGAGGGGAGAAGGGAGAGCACGGGGGGGGGGGGGGGGGGGGGGGGGGGGGGGGGGAGAGGAACAGGTGGAGGAGGAGGAGAAAGGAGGGGACTCTAAACTATTTGGTGAAATAAGGCCCCAAATCACACACAAAAAAAGCAACAAAGCCCCTGTACCGTGAGATGCTACAGGGCAGGTAGGCATCATTTTCATCTTCATCTCCCCATAACTTAGTGAGAGCCTGATATACTGAATATTCTTCATATGCGTTTAGATCGACGTTAGGCTGAAACCAATTGGAATAAGCCCAAAGCCCCCAAGTCCCAGATGGGAGGGGCAGGTGTTGTCAACTGTTCAGAGGAAAGTCACTTCTCTGGTCTGGCCATCTAGGAAGTTTCCAGTGAGGAAACGTGCTTCTTAACCTAGCACCCTGCCTGGTACAGATGCTTCTAGGTCCTTCAAGACACTGTTGAATAAATTGATGGACTTAGAAGTGAGACACCTTTCCTGTCCTGCGTTTTTGCAGCACCTAGAACCCTTGTGGCCGTATCATTACTGCATCTGATGGTTCATTTCACATCTGTCTCCCCACTGGACAGGACCCTGCCTACAGGACTCACCACTGAGTCCTCAGCACCTAGCCTGACTTTGGGCGCATGGTCTTTGTTTGACAAATACTTGCTGACACAGGGACAAGCTGACCGAGGGACAGAGCCTGCCTGCTGTCGAAGAGAAGCAGGAGGGACCTGTCTGCAAGATCAGGCTCGTGAATGTTTAAAGCGGGCTTGGAATGCAGCTGCCTGTCTCACCCACACTATCCCCTTCTGCATTCACTCACGGGCGCGTACACATACACATGCACGCATGCACACTTTCCACTTCCTTTGACTTCTCAGCCACACACCTGGGGAGGCCCAGGCCGCAGTGACATGCCAAGGATATCACTGTGACATGACACAATTAGAAAGCTGTGTGTGGCAGCTTCAGGGAGAGGCTGAGCAAGTCAATGTGCCAGGCGCTCAGGAACACCTACTCCCGCCTATTCTACAACAAGGCCAAGAAACGATCAGTCAGGATTGTTGGCTCACTGGGCACAAGTGAGCTCAAGACAGAGCCGGGCAAATGCTCTTTTGGGTTCTAGAAAAGTTAACCCAAAACTCTGAAGAAGTTGAGACCTTTCCCCCCGGCCAATGCTACCATCCCACTGATCATAAAATACGTCCCTTTTGTTTAGCGCTTCACATTTATCAAGGTCTTTATTTGTACGATCTCATTTAAACAGTCGTTCAGCAACAAAAACTTACTGAGCATCTACAAAATGCCAAGCACTCCCCTACACACTGGGGATATAGCCACAGATAAGATGACAAGATGCCTGCCCTCGTTACAGCCATATAAGGATGTCACTGGTGCAAGAATCCCACAAATGTCAACTGACTGGTGACAAAGGAATGAGATTTAGTGTTAAGTATGCTTATGAGAGTGGATCATGGAGAACTGACCTGGTTAGGCAGGTATGATGACTGACTAAGACCTGAAAGAAAAATGGAGTCCATTAGGTTAAAGGGAAGGGGCAAAGAAGAGCATTTTAGCACACAGAAGAGTCCATGCAAAGGCCCTAAGGCAGGAGAGAACAACCCAGAGAGGCAAACAAGAATACATTCATCTAATCCCCACTTTACAGACAAAGGACTAAGACCCAGAGAACCACATGGCAGAACCGGGACCACGTTGAGGTCTTGTCACAAAGCTTACACCCTGGCTTTGTGAAACTCCGTGGAATCTGGGGCGATGGACTTGGGCTTGGGACAGGCCGTTAGCCATCAGGCCTCGTGAGCTGTCATGGTGACAGAACTGATCTGATCCTCACCTGTACGGATCGAGGCAAGCACCAAGGGGGTGGTTTTCCAAGGAAAATGTCAACCCTGCCAGGCAGAGCCACCACACCTCCGGAGAGGAGGTAAAACGCTGCCCCAGCCAGCAGGAAGGAAAGACAGGTTTCTCAGCCCTGACCAGGACACTTAAGCCAGACTGTCAGCTCACACAGCTGGTATTTGTCATGCTCTACAAAGGGACGTGAAGATGCAGAAGTCACTGGCTCATGTCACTGGGAAGCCAGTCGCTCTCTCAACACCTTGCTGTGTTTCCATCACAGTGCTTGTCACTACCAAAACTATCCCATGCGGCAACGTGTCCACTGTCTGTCTGCCCGGAGAAGGCACACTCCATGAGGATGGAGCCCATCCTCACCCACCTTCTCGCTCTGTATCTCAGAAGCTGGCACACACTCAGTGAATAGCAGAGGGATGAGTAACGATGAAGAGAATGAATGACTGCCTTCAAGGAAGGGAAAGGGAACTGGTGTGGCATGTCTAAATGTGCCAGAGCCTGAGCTGGGAGCTCTATTCCTCAACCCACTAACTTCTGTCACCTCCCCGAAAGGCCAGGCTCATTCCCATCACCCAGCGCGTGAGCTTCGGAGCCCAAATGCAGTCCAGGGAGGGGTGCCAAACTCAGGATGGCGATCACAGATACGCAGAAGCAGCAGCAAGACAGGTGACGCCACGTGGGGACTGAGAGAGAAACAAGGTCCTAGCTCTCACCTGGGTTCCTGGTTATGACCCGATTCCACAGTGATTCCATAATGACTCCATAGAGGTTAAAAACCCATAAAATTGGTCACTGTCAGCAATGCCTTGTGTAGTGGAGACTGTGGGGCTTCCTCCCCTGGCTCTCTGGTTCAAGGCACTCTGCCCCAGCTGCAGAGTCCCTCCCCAGGAACTTCTCAGCCTAAGGGAGGGCCTTGCCCCAGTCACACACCACTCCCCCATCCCCCCACCAGGGACAGCTGTGTCTAATGGCCGGTCCAGGTGGAGCTACAAAGACCTGGCCCCTTGACTGAATTGAAGACAGGTCTGAAATGACATTCAAGCCTCAGAGCCACCCTCCCACCCTATGTCACTGGCTGAGGCCTCTGTTGCAATTCAGCCACTCCCTCTGTCTACTGCTGCCTCTCAGGTGTGATCCCAGGAGTTCCCTCCAATTATCCTCCAGCACGCAAATCTTAGAGTCACTTTTCCAGGAAACCCAAGCCGAGACACCTCCCAAGGTGCACTCTGGAGGTGTCTGGAGGTGTTTCCCAAGGAAACTCAACCAGGATCTCAATTTTGGGTCAGTGTCATTGGCTTCCAGTCAACCTGTTTCACTGAGACTTGGAGAGCTTTCTTTCTTTTTTTTTTTTTTAATTTTTTTTTTAATGTTTTATTTATTTCTAGGAGAGAGAGAGAGAGACAGCGTGAGCAGGGGAGGGTCAGAGAGAGAGGGAGTCACAGACTCTGAAACAGGCTCCAGGCTCTGAGCTGGCAGTCAGCACAGAGCCCGACGCGGGGCTCGAACCCACGAACCGCGAGATCATGACCTAAGTGAAAGTCGGACGCCTAACTGACTAAGCCACCCAGGCGCCCCAGAGCTTTCTTGCTCCTGGCTAGAAATGGCCCCGTGCTGGTTAAGGATGCTGTTAGCTCTGGAGCTGGGCTGCCGGAGTACGAATCCCAGTTCCACTCTCCCTAGCTACCAGACCCCAAGCAAGACTTCTTTTCTGTTCCCTCTTTGGTAAAATGGAATCCTGTCTCCCAGGATGTGGAGGATCTCAGACGTCAAAACATAGAAGCCTTCAGAACACGGGCTTGCGCTCTGCAAGAGCCCCCAACACATTGGCCTTCAGCCACTGTAGATTTCACACGGTGCACACTTGTACTCTCTCCTGTAAGGACCACAGTATTCAGATCTGCAGCCAGCAAGCGCAGCAGAGCCTGGGTGGATGGGCAAAGGTGGGGGGCATGCCTGTCTGCACTTGGATGGGGGCTCCCTTTCTTCCACCTTACCTAGTGCTCTAGAAGCTTCAGAATGAAAGACCCTGAGCAGATGGAAGATACGGTTATTATCTAAATGATCTGAAACTTGCTTATCACTAATTCAGATCAACTAGGGACACACGATTTCCATAAAGCAGCCAAGCACACAATAGGCCCACCCGGCAAAGCATCAGATGACAATAATAATCATGTGTATTTATGCAGTGCTTTTGTTCTTCAAAGCTCCAAACAGTTGACAATCATTATTCCTGTTAATACTACAGCCATCTCGGAGAGGCGGGCAACGAGCAGGCGCCTCTCCCCTTGGACAGGCAGGAAAATAATACTGATAGTAATAGTGAATACTTATTGATCCTTTATTCTGCGCTGGGCCATATTTCAAGTGCTTTATAAATATTAACTTACTTGTAACTTTGTGAGGTAATTACTATTATTATCCTCATTTTACAGAGGAAGACACTAGAATGTTGAAAGCGGAAAAGAAGCAGGATGGAGCCCCGGGCAGCCTGCCTCTGGAGCCTGCCTGCTGAATCCCTATAGTGAGTTGGGGCGCCTGGGTGGCTCAGTCGCTTAAGCGTCAGGCTTTGGCTCAGGTCATGATCTCGCGGTTTGTGAGTCTGAGCCCCACATCGGGCTCTGTGCTGATGGTGTAGAACCTGCTTGGGATTCTCTCTCTCCCTCTCTCTGCCTCTTTCCCTCCTGCTCGCTTGCATGCTCTTTCTCTCTCTCCCTTTCAAAACAAATAAATAAAACTTAAAAAAAAAAATCCTGACACCCATCTGCCTCTCAAAACCCAGGCGTCAACAAGTCACCAGGGACAAAAGCAAAAGTCCGAGCTGTTGGGGCAAGACCCCCCCAGAGGTGGTCATAGTCCTAGGCTAGCTAAATGTGCAGGGAAAATGGGAAAGGCCTACTGGCCCCGACTTCAGGAGTGGGTCTGCAGCTCGTACGTGGCATACGCTTGCTAGCTGACCTCGCCCCCAAACCAAGAGACACCAAGTAATCTACTGCAGTCATTGGGACCTTTGCCGACAGCGCTGGAGTGCGACACGGGTTGGGGAGACAACAGAGGGCACTGGTAGCAATGGCAGGCGAAGGTGCTATCCTGGGGGTGAAGGAACTCAAGAACAGGGAAAGAGACAAGCCCATCTCTTTCTCCACCTCATCTTTTCCTCCCATTCTGCCATGAGTTGGGACAATGGCCACGGGATCCTTTGTAAAGGAGCCAAATCCCATCACCGCCTAAACCCTTAAGTGCCTTTCCCTTGACAAGACCCGGTCCTGACCTACCTCTCCCAAATCCTCCCCTTTCCCTGCTATACCCAGACACACTGATTTGGGGGGGGGGGGGCTGCATACCTCCAATCTCACTGCAGGTAGGTCACCTCCTCCAGGAGGCCCTCCAATCTCACTGCAGGTAGGTCACCTCCTCCAGGAGGCCCTTCCAGGATGACCAACCTTCCCGGGGACCTCTACATATCCCTATTCTAATTCTCTTCCCAGCCTTCTCACTGGATGATTTGTTCTTGTTAACTTATTTATTCATTTATTATTTTTTCCCCCTGATTAGAATGCAAACTCCATGCCAGGGTGGTTTATGTACGATTTGGTCACGACTATCCCCAGCCTGGAGAACAGCATGATGCTCAATTAATATTTGTTGAATGAATTATAATAAGTAACACTTGCTGAGCAGTTATCCCACGCCAGGAACAATCTCTGTGATTTACATAAATTAGCTCATTTAGTCCTCACAACACCCCGCTGAGGCTGCTTCTATTATCACCCCCATTTTACAGACGAGGGAGCTGAGGCAGAAGGGGTTTAACAACCTTCAGAAATGACAGAGCCAGGATGCAAATCCAGGCAGCCTGGCTGCTAGGTCCTCACTCCACGCCCCACACCGCACTGAAGACCAACCTGTCCTCCCTGCCCTCGGGATATAGCCTCAAATCCTGAAAACAATGAGCAAGACTTTGGTGACCAATCTCATCTCCTTTCTTGCACCATTCTCGGATGCACATACCAAGTTGCAGCCCTGCAGAACCTTCTGGAAGACCCTGCCCTCTTTTGTCTTTGTCTTGCTGTTCTCCACCTGGAGCTCTCATCTTTCTTGACCAAGTCCTTTCTTACCCATCAGGGTCCAGCTCAGGCAGCCCCTGGCTAGAAGCCTCGCCTAAGGCTTGGGTCAGACTCTCTGTGCCCCTTAGCACCCTGCACTTGCCGTAACCTCGTATGTAGCCCACCTTGACGGGCATGTGTATTTACTCCCTGCAGTGATACCTGTCCGCACCCATTCATTTGTTTCAGCAAGTATTTACTGCAAGCGCACTCTTTGCCCAGGCTTACAGGTGTGGAGAGAGGCCACAGCAGGCAAATCCGTCTCCAACCATGCAGAGCTTTCTAGTGGGGAAGACAGACAAGAAACAAACAAATACAATGTAACATCAGGGAGAATCAAGGAGAAGAGAAGCAGAGGAATGATGTATGCTAATAAGGTAGGGCTATCCTAGCCAGGGGTCGGGGATGGCTGTGCATCTACAAAACCACCAACGTCCAAGTTTTTTTGATCACACAACCTCCCCAGTATATGGATATGTAGTTACATTTAATTATAGACTATCCCTAATCGCCGCTATACTACCACACCATATAGTTCTTTAAAAAATATATACAAAATGTAGAAATACCAAAAATATAAGCACTTACTAGGAAGGGATGTTCTAGAATGTTCTTCCTGTCCCCTGGTGCATCACCTTACACACTCATGCACGCACTCTGATTTAGAGATGACTGTGCCAGAATGTCAGCTTGGCTTAGTGTTAAAGAGGAAAAATGCAAACAAAGAAACAAAGCTACTCTCTGATCCTAGCTAATTACACATAGCAGGTACCCAAAAATAATTTGTCAAATGACTCAGGGGATGGTGTTCAGTAGATATTAGCTAAGTCAACCCCAGACAGGTCATTTCCTAATTCTTGGCCTCAGTTTCCCCATCTATCAATAGAGGGTGTAGTCTACATAGCCAATAGTGTCTGTGAGTCTACACTGGCAGAGACCCAGGCTGCAATTCACTCAACCTAAGCCATACCACTGCTCCCTGAATAAGAAAGGGGCCCAGGGGTGCCTGGGTGGCTCAGCTGGTTAGGCGTCTGACTCTTAATTTTGGCTCAGGTTATGATCTCACAGTTCGTAGGATCCAGCCACGCACTGGGTTCTGAGCTGACAGCTCGGAGCCTGCTTGGGATTCTCTTTCTGCTCCTCCCCCACTCATGCTCTCTCGCTCGCTCGCTCTCTCTCACTCTCAAAATAAATAAACTTAAAAAAAAAAAAAGAAGGGGGCCCATTCAGTGGTAGTGTGATGTGCAGTTGGCTTCTGGTGTGGGCAGGGCTTTCCTTTGCTGGCCTTTTAGTGATTTTTCCTGGTTTACACAGAAGGAAAAAGCATGCAAACAAGGAAACAAAGGCACTCCATCTCCTACCGGAGCCAATTATGCAGAGATTCAAGAGAGTAATGAAAACCATAAAGCATTCGCTGAAATAAGAGCTCCCAATCTTCCATAACCTTTGGTGATAAAACGCAAAACAGCAGGCCAGTGACACCCATTCATAAATCCCAGGTCCGTTTACTAGTGCTCAGTTCGGAGCACATTTGCCAGCGCCGAGAACCCATTCTGTTGTTCTGCACACCGGGAACAGGCGTTAGGGCAGGTCCGTTAAGGCTCATGCAGGAATCTCAGCATCGTGCAACACCCGGCAGCAAGGGGCCTGAGGGTTCTGTGGCCACAGGTACCTGGACGGCGAAAGGATGCTCCCCCTCTGGCCTGTACCCAGACACACACAGCATTGGCAGGTGTTTGTGCCAATGGGCACGGGCCTGCTGCTTGGTGAAGGAAGCCGGGGCTCAGAGAAATCAACTTGCCCCTGAGTCGCAGGCTAGGAGTGGAGCCCAGCCTCAAGCCAAGGCTTCCTGGCAGCCTGACCCATGATCCCCCTTCTTCTGGAAGGCTCTGTATCCTCCTCAAAGTTGGGCCCTTCTTTGTCAATCTCTATCTCCCACTGCCCAGGCATAGGCTTTGCTGGTAGTAGGTGGTGTCTGACATTGAGGAAGGGAGAAAGGGAGTGAGAGAGGAAGGGATGGAGGGAGACAAGTGCGGGGAATTCAATTTGTGGCCTGTCTGCCAATACTGAGAACAATTCTAGAACCAAGACTGTTACAGAGCCCTTACTCTGCACCAACCAGAGAAACCTGCGCTTTAAATGCTGTGTCTCCTATGTTCTCCAAACCAACAACCTATAGGGGAAGCCACTGGTGTTATTGTCATTGTATAGGAAGGGAATTGGAGGCTCTGAGAGATTCAGTAACTTGCCCAAGGTCACTCAGCAAGAGGTGGTAAATCCAGAATGTCAACTTTGACAGCTCTAGTGCTTAATTAACCACCAGCCCACACTGCCCGCAGAAATCAACTTAAAAAAAAGTTTATTTCTACAGATTATTTTTTTTAAGTTTAAAAAAAATGTTTACCTATTTTTGAGAGAGAGAGAGAGAGTGCAAGCAGGGAGGGGCAGAGAGAGATGGAGACACAGAATCTGAAGCAGGTTCTAGGCTCGGTCAGCATAGAGCCCAATGCAGGGCTCAAACTCACTAACTGTGAGATCATGACCTGAGTGGAAGTCATATGCTTAACTGACTGAGCCACCCAGTTGCCCCAATAAGTTTATTTGTGTTGAGAGAGAGAGAAAAAGTGAGCACATGCACGCACACACCCATACATGGGGGAGGGACAGAAAGAGAGGGAGAGAGAGAATCTCAAGTAGGTTCCATGCTCAGCACAGAGCCCAACATGGAGCTCAATCCCACAGCCCTGACATCATGACCTGAACTGAAATCAAGAGTCGGACGCTTAACCAACTGAGCCACCCAGGCCCCCTCATCTTCTTAAATCCTTTCTGGCACCTCCTGTTACTCTGTGCAGTAAAGCAGGGGTGACCCTCGCATCAGTGGATGCAGCATCCTAGTGACCCATTTTACAGCCTCCCGAGGACCCAGATGCCATCCACAGGGCAGGCTGTGCAGCCAAAGCCCCGTCATGGGGCATTTTCACAAGTGACAGAAGGTCCATTCTCATTCCCAAAGGCAGAAGGAGCCCGTGCAGTTGTAGATTTGGGCATCAATAGCCAGGACGAAGCTGAGACAGAGAAGACGGGGGAAGGAGGGCCAGCATGTGGAGGCAGAACAGGAAGCTTGAGGGGAATGAGGGCCCGGCTGTGGGGCCTGTCAAGGTGCCAAGGCAGAGGCCAAAATGATGGAAAGGTGGAAACTTCCAGGTGGAGAGCCGACAGAATAGGCTGTGTGGCTGGACAGTCCTGGCCCCACCTCTTACCTCTCTGGGACCTTGGACAGATTATCCTTCCAGAGCCTCCATCTCTAAAATGAGGACAGCAATAGTACCTCCCTTAAAGAATTGTTACAAGGATTAAATTAAATGGTGTATAGACATTGCTTTAAGCACAGGGCTTGGTGTATGGGAAGTGCTCCGGTGGTAGCACAGCCATATTGACTGATGGGTATAGCAAGGGAGGTGGGGGTCCACGGCATGAGCAGGCAAGACGTAAGGAGGAACCATCACATCACCCCTATCTCCTAGCAGAACGTTAGCAGACCATGTCTGAACACAGCCAAGCCAGAGAAAGTGGTTAAGTGACATGCCCAAGGCTGAGTCACAGCATTTTCTGGGCAGGGACCAGGCTGAATCATCTGACATTCCAGCCCCTGGCATCAGCTTTGCACAGAGTGGGCACCCCACTGATGGCTGAGTGAGCTACTACATGCGGCTGAGTCTCCTGAAGTCCATAACAAGATAATACTCCCTACTTCCTCCCTTTTCCTGCTTCCCCCCACCTACCCCCACCCCTGCTGATTCATTTATCTTCTTCCCCACTTCTTGACCATCTACTACGTTTCGTGGTCCTTCTGGAAACTAGGCGGGTATTAAAAGAAGTCCAGGGAAGGGCTGTAACTAAAGCAACCAGACACAAACACTGAACAGGCAGGACACAGATTATGTATTAGGCTTGACCACATCCCGGTACCTACCCCAAACAAGGTCTTTCCCTTGCCTGTGGGGGCTATGGTGAAATCTTAAAAGGGCGATCCTATTCTGTGTTTCCCTTTCTCAAACCATCCAGTCCCCAACAGGCATTTGCCTAAGGCCATAGTGTGGGCTTACAGTGGCTCAGCAAAGACTTATTTATCTCAGCCGTGGAACATAACACTCAGAACCACAGCGAGAACTAGACAGAGTCTGATGCTGGCCAGTCCCCTTCCCCTGGTCATCACTACCAGCAAACAGTTCCAAGCCTTCAACCAACACATGCTGGCTCTCCAAGACCCAAGACATTTCCAACAGGATGCAGGAGGGAGTGTACGTGGCAGCCTGGGTTCCCTGAGAAGCAGAGGAGGGGATGGATATGAGCGTGCAGATATATATATACATACAGGATATATATTTCCTATATGTCATCTATATAATATCATATAATACACACACACACACTATATACACACACACAGAGGAGTGCTCTTGGGCTTGACCCCTGGGTAAGGGGAAGGTGAGAGGCAGGAAGAAACTGAGATGACTCTTCAGAACTGTCCTAAATTGGTGGGTGGGGATTGGCTTTTATATCCCTAGTCAATTGGTCACTGAGTGTGGGCTGCCTAGGAAGACGGCGTGACTTCACCCCAGGTGCTCTCTTGAACTGAAGCTATTTCCAAAGAGGACAGGAGCCAAGGGCTGTACCATCAACATGAGGTACCCTTCAGGCCTAAGCAGGTCCCCAGTAGCTCATCTTGGCGTCCGAGAGAGTCCAGGTAACAGCTGCTGACTCTTTTTCCCCATTGAAGAGCATGGAAAAGAAAGAGGTTTTATAATCTATTAAAAAAAAAAAAAAAAAAGAGCAGGAAAACACAAGGCCTAGGTTGAGGTGTTGGCCTGGGCTCCTGCGGAGAACCTGTCCCTTACCCCTCTAAGACCCTCACCTGTAAAATGGGTCCACTGATAGTAACTCGCAGGTCAGCTCCTACAGCAACGCACGTGCGTGGCATCCACTAATAATCACTCAATGGAAGGCAGCTGCGGTCTTTATTACACACCCGGCATAGAGGAGGAAACTGCTTGCTTCAATCCACAGCAGTGGGATTTTGTTTCTTACCTTTACCCTAACATAGGTTGTAGATAGAAACATCTCGGGACGTTCCCCAGTCATGGCAGGCAAGGTGTCAGTTGCTAAACAATTTCTCTGGGTCCTCTAACAAGCTTCTTCTGTTCCAAACACCAGAAGAGGCCAAGAAGACGTAACCTTTCCCCAGAGGAACCTGTTCTCCTCTGTCCTGAAGCACTTCCTCAGGGCCCAGGGGAGAAAATCAGTCCCTCTCCCCGAAGAGTCTGGATACCAGGGACTGCAGAATAATCAGATCATTCACCACAGAGGGAAACTGCTCCTAAAGCCTCCAGCTGGGTGGTGGCTACAGAAAATCACGAGAAGATTCAGGGCCATAAACCGAGAGGCCACTAGTTTGAGCCTTCTTAATGCGTCCAGGTCCCGGGAAGCAAAAGCCATCCTGGGGCTCACTCCATGTACCTTAAGCATTGCTACCAGGCAGGGCGGCCAAGAATCCTGGGGAGGGGCTGCATCTGTTGGTCACAAAGAACACAGCCCCTTGGGGAAAGGCCAGGGAAAAGGGCGGCTGGGGAAAAGTGCCTCTTCTTGGCCGGCAGAGATCTGAAAGTGGGGTTTTGGGCTTGGTGTGAGGAGGGTCCCAGTCTGGGAGGCTGAGGAGGCGGAGAGGACACCGGCAAGGTCTCAGAGCCCACCCGCCCTGCTGGGCAGGGGACAAATCTCCGCAGCTCCAGGAGGGGTCTGGCCAGCGTGAGCAGCAGGGGAAGGAAATGTAGGTTAGACATCTAGGGCAGTTCTGAAGCTGGGGCTACGTCTGCCAGGAAGTCAGGCAGGGGCGGTAAGGGGTGGGAAGCAGAAAAGGCAAAGGATGAAGCGAGCCTCAAAGCCTCCGATTTGGAAAAGGAGCACAGTGAGGAGAAGAAAGAATCCCTCTGATGAAGCAGAAAGGGGGGTGTGCTGGGGAGGCCGGCTGAGGAGGGGCAGCACTGACAGCAGCCTCCTGCCCCGCCCCCCGCCCCCCCCCCTGCAGTGGACACAGGGGCTAAGTGACACAGGGGCTGACACAGGGCCACCGTGGGGACTCACGGAGACCCGACTCGGGCTCACCGGGCCTCTGCCCAGGAGACTCCCTGTAATTCCACTAACGTCCTCTCTGCCAGAATGAACGTCTCCCTACAGAGCACCCTGAGTTCTCTGCATGGACTCCACTGCAGCATTCATCTTTGTCTGACTTGTATTTGCTGGGTTGTGCACTCAATTCTTCCACCAGTATTTATTGAGCATAAATAAGATGCTGGGCTGAGGGCTGTGACGGATGCTGTTAGGAGATCTCCCCTCTCTGGAGCACTGTAGGGATCCCGAGGCTGATGCCACCCTCACTTCCTGGCCTTGACCTTGGGCAGTTCCTCCTGCAGCCTCACCTTCAGCTCTTTGCCTGTAAAAGGGAAGGGCTTGGTGTGGGGGTGTGGGGTGATAAGGCTAAAAGGGCAAATGGGGGTCAGGTCAGGCCCTCTGCGTAAGCATGACTGCCATTTATTAAGCATCCAGTACAAAGTGTCTGGAACTGCGTTAGATGCTTTATGGCTACTATTACTCAACCTTACCATCAGCCCACAAGGTGAGAATTGCTCTACCTGCACACAGATACGAACCTTGCCCAGTGACTGGCACATGGTGGAAATGTGAATAAATGCTAACACCCATCTATGTTTACTCCATGCTAAACATTCTAAGCCAGTGGTTCTCAACCAGAGGTGATTTCTGTCCCTTCTCCAGGGGATATTTAGCAATGGTTTGGTGGGGGGGGGGGGAGTGGTACTGACATCTAAGTGAGTGGAGGCCACAGATGCCACTCACCAGTTTACAATGCACAGGGCAGTCCCCATGATGGAGAATCATCTGGTCCAAACTGTCAGTAGTGCTGAGGTTGAGAAACCCTGCTCCAAGACTGAGGATCCACCAATGCAGCAAATGGACAATGTCCCTGGAGCTCACATTCCACAACAGTGGACAGACAATGAACAAACACCAAGGAAATGGATAGATGTCTGTTGGTGCTGAGTGCTAAGGAGAAAAATAAAGTAGGACAGGAGAAAAGAGAGTGATGGAGTCACCGGGGACAGAAGGGTACATGTGAGAAGAGACCAGAGGGAAGTGAGGGGGTGAACCAGTGGCTGCCTGATGTGATGGCCGAAGGCCGTGGGTAGGGCACATGCACATCTCAAGTGTAGTGGTAGTCTACGTGGCTGGAACACAGTGAACGTGGATCGAGTGGTCAGAGACAACGTCAGAAAATTATTCAGACAGTGGAGTTAGCCACGTGCACACTCTTCGAGGTGATACACTCCTGAGGACACAGGTCATGCCCTCGTATACGATGTCTCGGTGCCACACATTTGCTGGAACTAAGGGGCGGAGACGCCAAGTTGAACTGCGTTTTGGCTCAGGGGAGGCAGTTTCCTGTACTGCAAAATTTACATGAGACAAATTGTCCCCGCTTTGTTCTGGTTTTGGGCAGGAAATGGGTTTAAATGTGCTGTCAGCTTTTATTTTATAATTACTGGTTGGCTTTCATTCATTTTAGGAGACAGAATGTATAATAATAACCGAATCTCTGATGCTTGGTATTGTTAGGGCTGTTAGTTCAGGTGCCAAGATGCCTGCGCCTCTGATGATATGAAAGGGCAACATATACAGTATCTTTCCCCACGGAAAATACCTAAGCCAGAGGCGGTACGAGTTCATGGGGGCCAAACCGCCACCATGTTGTTACTAAATGAAGATGTGCCATCTCTACTACTGCCTGTGAAATATTTGTCTTAGGGCCCCTGGTCTCGCATTGCCGATGTCCCATCCTGCTGTGTCAGGAAATGTCTGATGTTTCACAATCACTCCGACTGTTGAGGGTCTGTAGAAAGGACCTCTTTACTGGGCCACTGGGGAAACCACAGTTCTACATATTTTCTTTGGTCTTATATCAGTATTGCTGCCACCATGGCATCAGGATAAGTACCAGCAAAGAGAGGGCAGCAAGACCTGGAGCTGACTTGAGACGAATTTCAACACTGTCCACTTAGTGTCAATGGGAAGGCAGTCATTCGTTGATCCAACAAATAATCATTGGCAATGAGTATAGGTCAGAGCTGGGATGATGCAGAGAGGAGTCAGGCACAGATTGTTCCCTCGAACGACTTATGCTGTAGTAGTAAAGTTAAAACATACACCTAATTAATGATCTAAGATACAAAGTACCAATTGAGAATGAATAAAGAACTATGAAGAGTATGACTATTTATCAGGCAGGACAGCATGACGATTTCATTTCATACGACAACTCTGATCAACAGTGGTTGCCAAGAACAGTGTTGAAGATTCAGAAGTCCCATCTGAGCTTGGTGAGAATATGTGCTACATTCAATTAATTATGTCTGCCATATGCAACAAGACCAAGGGGTTTCTTGGTTCAGAGATGTATAAAGTGTCTTTGTCATCCAAGCTGAAGTAGAGACCAATTAAGTAGACATGCAGCTTTAAGAATGAATTATGTCTTTCTTTCTTTCTAACCTTGAACACAGAAATATAGCAGTTATATTCCACTATTAAAGTGGAAATAGAAGAGTAGGAAAAAACATAATTTCATAATGTTAAGTGTGTATTTATTTACCTCCTTAACTCTAGGAATATTTAACAGGCAAGAGAAAGAGACTCAAGCCAAGGTGCCACCGCTTTTAATCGGGGGTGGCAGGCTCTGAATTGGGGCAGCTCTCTGGGCTGAGGGCCCCTTCCCTGCCCATTGCCACACTTCCTCTCCCCAAAGCTCCACCAAGGCCATCTTGGGGAACCTGGCTGGGGAGCAGTGAAGTCTCACCCTAGGACTGGATCTGCCAGTCAAATCCTTCCTTCCCAGGGACTGGACAGAGATGGCAAGATGTCCTTCTACTACTGACCAGTCCTTCAAGAGACTGTTCAGCAACAGCTTTTGGACAGACTTCCTGTCCCCTTTTGCAGGGATCTTGCCACCACCATTTTGTAGGCTGTTTGAAGAACCCTGTGGGCAAGACAGAAGCAACCCAGAGAAGGGCTTTAGTCTCATTCTGACACAACAAAGCTCCAGAATGATCTTCCCACTTGCCAGTCAAGCTGCAGTTGAGCCAAAACCAGCACACAGGTCTCAGAATCCAGAGAGAAATAGAACTGCTTTATTAATATCACAAAGTGGAGTGGGGGAAGAAAAGAGTGTTCTGGATTTGCTGTGCTAGAAGTGCTTCAAAGCACAATCATTAGGGAGGAGAAGAGGAGGTGGGTCCGGGGGGGGGGTTCATGCCCCATGAGGGCCGCCATATTGGGAGGAGGTGCTGGCCTTTCCTGGCCAGTGTGCTGTCAAGAGGAACTGCTACGTCCTCTCACCTAGAATGACAGTCCTCCAAGACTCAGGGAAGAAGGTGACAGAATAGAACCACAACCAAAGGAGCAAAAGACTAAATTACAAAAATCTTTTTCGAGACTTTTTTTTCTTTGAAAGGCAGCCAACAAAGTGTCTTCCCAGAGCCAGCTTTGTGGGGCCTTGAAACCAAACTACCAGCAGCATAGGCCGAGCAACCCCACCAGGCTGCCCATCCCAGAGCCTGGTTGTAAAGCCTCAGGTATTTCCTTTACACTTGTAGCCCAGAGACCTGGCTTTATATTGTTTTCATTTTCAGGTTCATTTCAGGGGAAAAGGGTGGGGGAGTGGAGGAAGGGAAGCAAAGCAGAAATACTGTATATTTCTAGAGCCCATATGCAGAAATGGCCAGGAAACAGGAGAATTCTGTGAATCATTCAACACGCTGAGCTAAGCATCCACCACAGGTCAGGCCCTTGTCTCCAAGCCTCACACTGCTGGACAAAGTAGGTGCTCTGTGGAAGCCTCAGCTGTGCCACAGGTGTGCTGGTGAGAAGGCCAATGGGAAGCTTTCATGAGGCCACATGGGCCACCATGGGGACACCCAGAAACAACTGAATGCAAGCCATGGATTAGCAGGTAGAGGTAAGAGGCAATGACATCTGGGGCATTGGGGTAATATATACCTACCGCTTGGTGAAACCTGGGGAATTGGCTTAAAGTATCATTAAAGTTATTGTTGGATAATGATCAAAGAGGAAATAACATTTATAAAGTGATATGCATTCACATATAGTATGGCATTTAATTCTTAGGACACTACTAGGAGGTACGTGTTATCATCTCTGTTTTACTGATGAAGAAACAGAGTCTCAGAGGGGCTGAAGAAGATGCTCAAGTTCACGTGACTGGTAAGTCATAGAGCCAGGACTGAATGCAGGTTTATCTGACCCTAAGGTTCCTGTTTATTTCATTATGCCTCACCACCTCTCAGCATTACGGGAAACTGTCAAGGCTCCCCTACTCAGAACACACCACACAAATTCTGCAAAACAAAACTTCCTTCTGTCTTTGAATGGTAAAGTTCAGAGCACTCGTTAGAGAATCAGAATCTCAGAAATAAACCCATAAAGAGAAAGAATGGATTTATAATAAAGGTTGTGCCTCGTATCAATGGAGAAAGAAATGTTCTCTAGTATTGTTGAGAAAAATGGTCACTAAATGAATTTGTAGTCTTCCTGTACACCACACATAAAGGTAGACTCCAGGGGCACCTGGGTGGCTCAGTCGGTTGAGCGTCCGGCTTTGGCTCAGGTCATGATCTCGCAGCTTGTGAGTTCAAGCCCCACATCAGGCTCTGTGCTGCCAGCACAGCCCGCTTCAGATTCTGCGTCTCTCTCTCTCTGCCCCTCCCCTGCTCTCTCTCTCTCAAAAATAACTTAACATTTAAAAATGTTTAGAAAAGGGAGACTGCAAATGGATGAAAAACCTACATGTGAAAAGACAACTCCAAAGCTAACAGAATAAAATCTGAGACTATCTTTCTGAACTTAGGGTATGGAAGGGCTTCTTAAATAAAATGCCCAAAGCACAAACTACAAAGCAAAACGAGTTGACAGATTTGATTGCATCGAAATTAAGGGATTCTGTTCAACAAAAGACACCGTGCACAAAGTTAACAGGGAGATGGCAGAGTGGAGAAAGATATTTGCGTCTGCAATGTAGGTGCCACACCAAAATGGTATAATGACAATGCTGGGTTGTGCAGAGTGTTGGCGGGGAGGGATACATGTAGATGGGAACCCACATGTACTTCAGGTGATGCCTGAGATCTGTGCAACCGTTCTAGGGTCTCTTCTGCTAGTGATCACTGAAACCAAGTACGTATAAATCCTATGACCCAATAAACCCACACTTAGAGATAAAGCCCAGAGAGAGATTTTGTGCAGGTTCCTAAGGGAACAAGTCAGAGGGTATTCATGACAGCACTGTGTGTGGTAGTGGAGAAGTGGAAGCAACTAGCTATCCTTAAATGAATAAATGCAATAGATGGCAGGCACCTACTATGTGGTCGTTGTTAGCACCATTCATCAATTATTTTCAGTCTTCTTCCTTCTAGATTCATGGTAGGGTTACAGTTCCTACACTTTATGAAGGTGGGAATGACCATGGTACTTGTTTGGGCCACTTCTGGACCAGTGCGCTGTTTGCCACCTTCTGTTTACAAGCCAGTGAGTGGCCACTTTCTCCTCTTCCTGCTGTGATGAACAGTGGAGACTCGGTCACCCTACGTCCCCGAGTGAGATGTGAAACAAAGCTCTACTGACCTGATGGGTGTGGAGTATGGCCAAACAGTAAACCTTTATTATTTTAAGACACTAATATTTTGGTGCTACTACTGCAGAATAACTTAAACTACCTTGAAAGATGCAACTGTGCAGCTGGTAGAAGCAATAAACCAGATGTACAGCCAACAACGGGGATAGATCTTAAAACCATGGTGAGAATAGGGTGAAATGGGCAGAACAGAAGAAGCTCCCAGGTGCAGTATCATTTCCATAAACCAATAACACACACAGACACACAGCAACAGCATGTTTTATAGATGCCTACCTGTTCGAGGGTATCAAACACCTTAGATGGGTCACTTTAAGGGAGGGAAGATCATAGAGGAAGAGAAAAAATTAAGAACTAAAACAGGAGAGAGCCTTGCACTGAGGTTGATGAAACTTCCATGAATCTGCAAGCATGAATAACTCAACTCTCTATTCTATCTAAGATCAAAAAGAAAAGGAAAGAGGAAACAGTATAAATAACTCTTCTGGGTTGACTTTGTATGCATTTTCCATTTTTTAAATGTTTTTATTTATTTTTGAGAGAGAAACAGAGTGTGAGCAGGGGAGGAGCACAGAGAGAGGGAGACACAGACTCTGAAGCAGGCTCCATGCTCTGAGCTGTCAGCACAGAGCCGATGTGAGTCTTGAACTCATGAACCGTGAGATCATGACCTGAACTGAAGTCAGATGCTTCCACCCAGGCACCCCTGACTTCATTTGCATTTTAAATACTGCATGCCAGTCTGTCTTCTACTAGCACAATGTATCCCTTTTTCCCCACTAAGTTTTATGTTGTTGTTGTTTTTTATTTAATTTTTGAAGCATGGTTTGGGAAACCTCATGCACTTTTACTGGTACAGCCACTGTGGAAAACTCAAGAATTTAAAAGTAGAGGGGCGCCTGCGTGGCTCAGTCGGTTAAGCGTCCGACTTCGCCTCAGGTCATGATCTCACGGTTCATGGGTTTGAGCCCCGCGTTGGGCTCTGTGCTGACAGCTCAGAGCCTGGAGCCTGCTTCGGATTCTGTGTCTGCCTCTCTCTCTGCCCCTCCCCTGTTCACGCTTTCTCTATCTCAGAAATAAATAACACACATTTGAAAAAAAAAAAAAAAGTAGAAATACCACTGCATCCAGCAATTCCACTACTGGATATTTACCCCAAAAATATGAAAACACTGATTCAAAAAGATACATGCACCCCTATGTTCACTGCAGCATTATTTACAACGCCCTAGTTATAGAAGCATCCCAGTGTCCACTGATAGATGAATGGGTAAAGAAGAGTGGTATATATATATACACGTATGTATATGTGTGTGTGTGTGTGTGTATATATATATATATATGGTGTGGTATACATATACACACATACACAATGGAGTAATATTCAGCCATAAAAAAGAATGAACTCTTCCCCAAGTGTTCATTGACCCGGACAGGCTTTCACCTCACAATCTCTGTAGTTCCCACACCTCCTTGGTACAAAGGGATAAACTACAGCCACAGCAGCTACCGCCAATCTCCCATTTCTCTGTAATCTGAGGGAAGATGCCTCCTGAGGGAACAGAGCAGGAAGTAACCTGACCGGAGAAACTAGAACGGAAATGCCCCAACAAGGGCCAACTCCAGGCCAATGGCTTTGATCAGCTGTACCTCCCTAGTGGGGAGCAGTCCTGGCTCCTGACAAGATCAGAGCTGAGAACAAATGGCCAGCTCAGGCCCACACCTGCAGGCGATGATCTAAGGCTCTTAGTCAAGTGCTCCTGGCAGTCTGAGTTTCCTGGGTTCCGGGAGGACGCAGGGTTCAGGAGGGGGCGGAGATGGAAATCCACTGCCTCACCACATCACAGCAATGACTATGCACAACACACTGAGAGACAAACACAGCTCAGCACAAACAGCTCATCAGAGAAGCTCGCTGCCATCGTCTTCTTTCCTTGGTGAGGTGCAATGGGGCTGAGCCTGGAGTCAGGCAGACCTGAGTCCGAGTTCCCTCCCCCTTGGCATGATTAATTCAGGGCACTGAGCTATTTATCTCCATGCCTCTTACTGTATCAGGCACACAGCAGAAGCTTATAAATATTTGTTGAACTGAACTATTTATGTCCTTCTTATCCTTTTTCCTCAAGAAACCACCAACTTAGATAAGTACGTTCATTTTATTCGGGCACCCTGGCCCAGAATGTAAATAATAGTAATTCCTTTCAATTATCAAACATGATACGAGGTGCTTTGATATTCATTTTCAAGATTAATCCTTATATCAGTTCTCTTCTGATGCTCATTATATAGGTAAGTAGGATAAAGCTCAAAGAGGGTAAGTAATCAACCCACAGTTAACTGGAATGCAAGCTAATCAATGTGGAAGGAACAACAGAATTAGAAAACCACCATGTTGCAGTCCTCAGCATAATAATCAGCTCAGGTAAGGATCAGCAAAAGACGCAAAGACTTCTTTCTGGAAGACAGATAGTTGGAGAACAGGATGCTCACATGCTCTCAAAGTATCACTCGCAGATTACTTAATAGCTACAAAGGGAGAATGGGTCTTTACAATAGGGAAATCTTATAGTCACCACCTTGAACCAAGACGTCTAACAGGGTCTCCAATTGTGGGACAACCAGGTATTATGTGCTTCCATGGGATGCAGATAAGTACACAGTAACACTGCGGGTATTCCTGCCAAGCATCTTTCATTTACTATAACCATGAGGAAGCCATCAGACAAATCCAGAATGTGGGACACTCTACAAAAAACGTAGTCCGTGGGGCGCCTGGGTGGCTCGGTTGGACGTCTGACTTTGGCTCAGGTCACGATCTCACAGTTCGTGGGTTCAAGCCCCGCATCGGGTTCTGTGCTGGCAGCTAGCTCAGAGCCTGGAGGCTGTCTTTGGATTCTGTGTCTCCCTCTCTCTCTCTGACCCTCCCCTGCTCATGCTGTCTCTATCTCTCTCTCAAAAATAAATAAAACATTAAAAAAAAACATAGTCCGTTTTTCAAGGTCAGTCATGAAAGCGTAGAAAGGGAGGGGAGCTGTTCTAGATTAAAAGGGACTAAAAAGATATAACAGTCAAATGTAATGTATTGCTTTCTAGATTGTTAAAAAGTTGTAAAAGTCATTCTTGGGACATTTGAGAAAAATTACGTGAGGACTGAATAGTAGGTGTTATTGAATTGGTATTAATTTAGGGAGATGTGAGAATATCATTAATGCATCTTTTGATTGTGATAATGGCCTTGGGATTATATAAGAGAATGTCCATATTCTCAGGAAATGCAACCGAAACATCTGAAGTAAAGATTAGGGGTAAAAGTATCATGATGGCTGAGACTTACTGGTTCAGCAAAACCAGAGTGTCTGGGTGTGTAGAGAGCAAGGGAGGGAGGGCATGCAAATGAGACAAAATACTAACAGCTGGTGAATCAACGTAAAGATAAAAGGTACACAGGTATTCTATTCTTCTCCTATTCCTTCAAATTTTCTGTAGCTTTAAATTTTTTCAATCAAAGTTGGAAGGAGTTTAAACATAGGTGTTCTGATTTTAAAGCCAAGGATCACCCAGGACATCGACCCACCCCTCTAGGAAGCTTTCGGTGTGTAAGCTTTGTCCCTGTTCCTGTCCCCAGGACCACCGTCAAATCCTTATCTAGCCAGAAAGAATAATCCATCATTCAGATAAAGGGGGTTATTTTCCTTCTCATTCATTACACACATACTTTCTGTTGAGAGAGTACCAATATATACTCAGTATGGATTATAAAATGAAGTCTATTTTCCACCCCATTTTCATTTTAATAGTAAAACACATTTGCTAAATATCCCAATTAAAGGTTGAAGAAAAGGCCATACTTCACTGTTTAAGCTGCATTTTCACTAATTCGGTTGCCGGTTAAGGGTTTAAGAGAGATGGCTGCTGTCAGGCATGAGGGCTGCCCTACTACCAGCCCCTTCCCCAGCAGGCATGACTAATCAATCACCGTGCACTTCCCCCCTAAGCCTCACATGGTACCCTGCAGTGCTTCCTGGTGGTAGAGTTTTCCCTTCCTTTCCCTTTCTTTTTTTTCTTTACAGAGACATTGGAAGAGAAAAATATGCACTCTTCCCTTCCCAGGAGACTCACATCCAAAGAGCTTATGTAAGAAGTTTTCTCTAAAAAAGAGTTGTTTCCAAGGTCCGATTCCCTCCCTTCACTACTTATTCAACAATCATGCATTAACTGCCTACTGTGTGTTAGTGTCTGAGGCGCCAAGATGCATGAGATCTAGGTCTCTTCCCGAAGGCTCAGCAACAGATCCTGAGAGAGGTTCGAAAAGGGCACAGGGCAAGGAATGGCCCACTGTCTGGGAAGGGGAAGAAAAGGCCTCACGGAGAAGGTGGCACATTCCCAGACACCTTCTAGAAGAGAAAGAGTGTCTTGAAAGGTGCTGGTTACAGGGGTGTTATTATCAGGAGTGTATGGTGTGTCCTCACAATGCAGCATCCCTACTATAGCTCACAGGTCCCCTAGGCACCTAAGCCGACTGCTGCTTGATCCCAAAAGATGGCTGTTGGCTGCCAGGATCCCTTTGCCAATGGTCGAGTTCCATGAAAGCTCCTCTCTCATGAGTGTAATCTAACCTTTCAGTTTGTGGTGGGTAGGTTCACTGCCACGGGTGGAATCGGCAGTTCTCCGCGGGGGGTGTGCGGTGCCAAGCTGCACCCACCCGAGGTCATGAAATACCTCCCTCCCTGATGCCTGGAATTCCATCTCATCATGGGAATGGCACTCTAGCAAGGAGAGGACATGGTGGGACAGGAGGAGGGTGATGGAAACCAACATTTACTGAGCAGTTACTACGTAACTGCTACACAGCTGTTTATATCCACTCATTTACCTCAGCAACCTTGGGAGTCAGGAAGGGGTGAAGATAACCCAGATGGCTCCCTTACGGCTAGATCAGGATCAAAATCTGACATAATTATGAAGCAGGTGGAGAGAAAAGGAAAAAATAAAAAACTTTTTTGTTTGGTGTTTACTCTGTGTATTAAGTGTCCATGTATGTGATCTGAAAAGCTCTAAAAGGTAGGTATTATTATTCCTATTTTGCAGAGGATCAAGCTGAGGGTGCAGGAGAGTCTCTTAATCATCATTGTTGCTGTCACAGCACAATCAGCAGATACTCTTATTTTGTATCAGGCTCTGCAAACACTTTATATCTATTACCTTACTTATCACAGCAACCCTGTGCCCCAAGCATTATTATGACCACTTGAACCATGAAGACACTGAGTTAAGGAAAGGTTAAATAACCTCTCCTAAGTCAAGATCACACTTGTTTAGTAGGTGTTGGTCTGAGATTCAAACCCAAGTCCATCTGACTCTACACCTGTGTTCTCAAACACTGCTAACACTACCTCTCAAATGTGTGCTGTCTCCCAAGTGCCAGAGGGCTGGAGCAGCTACTATGGCAGTGAACTCTATGCATTGCCACCCAGAGGAGTCTATTTGGACTTCTTTAAGTGTGTGCAAGTTACTCTTTAGACCCAATCTAAAAAGAAAAGAAAAGCAGCCTCAATAACAATTAAAATTATATTTTGGCTGCAGGAGACTTCAGCAGCAATGGCTTATGCTTGTTTCATGCTTGCTATGTGCCATGCACTGTTCTAATAAACACCATGCATATGGTGGTGGACATAGCACAGCTCACCAGTATTCCTGGGATTCTGGACCATTTCTGCCACCTTGAATTTACACTCAGCCATGCAGTTTGCTCTGGCCAATGAAATGCAAGCAGAGTGATTTGTGTGTCACTGGCTGTTGAAGCATCTGAGAGCCAGTACATCATTTCCCATAATCTGTCTTCTTCACTGTAGCAAGCACAGGAGCACATTGATAGGAAGGGGCTGTAAAACTGAAGCAGCCTGGAGGATGTTGGGCCAATGCATGAAGGCAACTGTCCTGGAAGTCATCCAGATCTTCAGAAGACTTTGCACGAGTAGGGAATAAACTTTGGTTGCAATAAACTTCTGACACTTAGGATTTGTCTGTTACTGTAGGGTAAGTAGCACAAGCTAGCCTGCTTTGACTAGCAGTCAACGGATCCTCCTATCATTTCTATGATGTGGGTGCTATTATCCCCATTTGACAGCACCCTGAGCACAGAGGGGCTAGGTAACTAGACAAAGATCACACAGCTAGTAAAAGGTAGAGCCAACTGTGAACCTCACTAATGGAGACTCCAAGAACCCAGGCTCTTTATCAGTAGCCTCTATTTCCTCATTTTTATTCAGATACACTAATGCATAAACATCAAGGTCTTTAAGGTTCTTGATACATCTTAGCCAATGATTAAAGAATAAGAGAATTATAAGAGCATATAATTAAAGAAACACCAAAATTGCTTGCTTTAAAAAAGAAAAAAAAATAAAACGAGCCTAGTTTGTACTTGTAAGGCAGTTAAAACTGAAAATGGGTTACAACAGAGGTGACTGTTCTTTGGAGAATTGCCTGGAATGGGGGAAAACCACTTAAAGAAAAACTCAATTTCTCTTTCTTTACCCAATTCCTTAGAGGTTACCCCAAAGGGCCATAGGCACAATTAAAAGTATAATTAGTGTTCTTACCCACCCCCCAAATACATGCTTTTTGCTAATTAAAAAATATATTTACTTAACAGATTCATTATATTCTTCCTAAATCAAAGCAAATCTTTAATGAGTTGCTGAGATCTTCAAGATAAAATGGAATCATCAGAAATTGTACATTGTGAACTCGAGTGTCTCTCTCTCGGCCCTCTTTGAAGCAAGGACACTTGCCAAGGTCCCCTCTGTTGTGTGCAGTCTGCCATAATCGCTGCTGGTTGTAATTTAGGACACTTGGTTAAGTGGCTCTTTCCAAAGCAATTAATGAATTTCATGGAAACAGGGGCTGGTCAGGTCTGCAGAAGGCTGTGAAGGGTATGCCATTTCAACCTAGAGGCCCTGACAAGCTGACCAGTCTGGCTCTTAGTCCACTCTTCCCCTACGTTTCAGGCTTGTCAGAAATTTCAAAAGTCAGATGGCACTGATGGTGAGAGAAACATTACTAACAACTCAGAGAGAGTGGTCTCTGGAGTCAGGCAGCCTGGGTCCAAATCCCAGCTCCTTCATGTTCTCCCAGCTAGGAGATTTGGGACACAATTGCTTAATCCTCTAAGCCTCATTTACAAGATAGGAATGTCCAAAATATCCATTTCATTGTTAGAAGGATCAAAGAAATAGATGCATGCAAAAAAGCCTAGCATAGCGTGCGATACAAATTAGCTGTCATTTTAATAATTATCAGAGAACACTTATTGTCCTCCGCTGGTGTTCCCTGCCATGCAGGGGGACATCCATTTGTATAACACTCCTGGCTTTTCTTACTCTCTTACTCACTCCTTCCCTGGGGAGTTGGAGTGATTCATCTGGCGAGTTTGCGGGGAGAGCTGGGAAGGCATAGCTCAGCCCATCAGCTCACCTTCTCCTTGGAAGTCAGCACTCTGCTGAACTCCTGCATTGCCATGGCTTTCCGCAGGGGGGGGGAGAGGGGGGGGCTTCCGTTTTCCAGCATGGTCCACGAGTAGGTACTTACACCTGATTAGTTGCAGGGTCCAGTATTAGGAAGGGCATTGTTTCTGCATTTCGAAGCCATGTTCTCCAAACTAGTCTTTATTAGTCATTAAAGGGATATTTTCATCTCCATCTGCCTAGCATATCCTGTCTACATCAGCTGTATTAGAACTGGGGTAGAGAAAGGAGGTGTTATTCATTGGACTCTCTCCAACCTCAGTGATTGTCGTAGCAATCTAACTGGCAGGCGTTCAAGGCCTTTTATGAGCTGGCTGGTCCAACCCCTGTAATTCCACGTTTAGCAATTTATCCTTAGGATGTAACCAATCACATATGAAAAGTAGTATTACAGGGTAACTCACTCCAGAGCTGTTTATAGAATCAAAGAATGGGGTACAACCTTAGTGTCCAATATTAGGGAACTGACTGTAAGATAGAAGACAGTACAATAATTTAAAACGATGCTGTCAAAAAGCACTCATGACACATACAGATATTCATAATCTGAAAAGTGAAAAAGGCCAGTACAGAACAGTATGTACTATTCTGTAAGGAAAATATTAAGTGCATAAAAACATTTGGAAAAAATACACAAGTTGTTAACACTTTAGGTCCTGGGATGGTGGGCCACTTAAATTTTTTCATATACTGCTTATGTAAACATGCTCCAGTTTCTCCCTGATGGACACATATTTTCTTCTAAAAGGTATTTTTCATTTGTCAAAAAGCCAGGTGGCACCGTGACTGATGGAGAGAACTTCTCTGAAGGGTTTGATCTCTGCTTCTGGCTTCTTTGGAAACAGAGCCATTAAGGCAATATGACTGTGCTCAATTAGCCAAGAGTCTTCCCGGACTTCTCAGTTGAGGGTCTGGTTGTTCTGAATGTCCTGAAAGAAGTCAGGGCAGGGTACCAGAGGGTCCAGGAGCCCCTAAAAGGACTGGCAGTGCTGGCAGAGGAAAAGAGGTGTCATCCAAGCGAGGAGCCCGGAACAGCCTGGAAACTAACAGGAAATGAATGGGCAGGTGGGACTCGAAGGGCTTCCCTGCCAAAGGTTAAAGACCCAACTGCCTGTCATAGCATCTGAGGGCTTTGTGATCTGGCTCTCATACTTATCCCACTGGCTCGGCTCCCGACCAACAAAACTCTTGCCATTCTTCAAATGGCCCAGGCCCTGGTCCCTCAAAGCCCGATGAGGTGTCTCTTCTCCCCACCCTCCTCCAACCAACTCCCATCTCTTTCTGATGTTCTCCTTTATCACCAGCATCCCCTACGCCTGCCTACACTACCACCATCCCTACATCTACTTACACTACATCCCACACCAACTTCCCCTACGCCTCCTTACACCATCACCATCCCTACACCTGCCTACACCAACACGCATTAGGTCCACCTACACCTCCATCCCCTACGTCTCCCTACACCAACACCCCCTACGTCCACCTACACCCCCTACATCCACCTACACCACCAACACCCACCTGGACCACTGACACCCCCTACGTCCATCTACACCCCCTACATCCACCTAGACCACCAACACCCCCTACATCCACCTATACCCTCTATACCACCAACACCCTCTACGTCCACCTACACCTCCTACATCCACCTAGACCACCGACACCCCCTACGTCCACCTACACCTCCTACGTCCACCTAGACCACCGACACCCCCTACATCCACCTACACCCTCTATACCACCAACACCCTCTACGTCCACCTACACCTCCTACACCCACCTAGACCCTGACACCCCCTATGTCCACCTAAACCGTCAACACTACCTATGTCCACCTACACCTCCTACATCCACCTACACCTTCTGTACCACCAATACCCCTGACATCTATCTATACCACAAACACCCTCTATGTCTTCCTATAACACCAACACGCCCTACGTCCACCTACCCCACCACCATCACCTATATCTATCCAGTACCAGTGTTCTCTGGTTACCACAAAGCTCTGAGTCTGTGGGCACAATCTGAAAAGGAGCAGGTGCCTAGAAGGACAGAGGACCCATAGGAACTTCGCATGTATCTAATTAGGAGCCATTTCCCCCTCTGTAGGCTTTGGTCTTCTCTGTCAAATGTGAGGCCAGGACTGAGTGTCCTCAGGGTCTCTCTGCTCTGACGGTCAATGACCCCACTTTCCGGGTATCATGCACCCCTACCTCTTGCCTTTTGTCCCCTCCAGCCACCCAACCTCAGTTTGAGCACAGGCACAGCATCTGACCTTTTCTAATAGTGTGAATGTCAACTTCCAGAGACTAAGATGATGGCATTTCCTGAGGTCAGGAGGTCAAGTCAATGATGACTGCCCCTTCTGTCTTATCTCACCCACCAGAGGGAACATGAGACTCTGAGAGATGGTTAGGAACAGTCTAGATGTTTGACAGCAGTGGATCTTACATCAGAATTCCCCAGGACAGCTTGTTTAAACAAAGGTTTGGATCCCACCCCCAGGGTTTCTGATTCAGTAGATCTGAGGGGGTTCTGAGACTAAATTTTGAGAACCATTATTTGAGACCTCCCAAGGTCTGGCCCGTACCCCCATTACTAGTCTGAAACCCGCTACACCTTCCCCTTGCTCAATCCTCTCCAGCCAGACTCCACACTATTTTTCAAACATACTAGGCACATTTCTGCCTCAGGGCCTTTGCACGTACTATGTGCACTATCTAGAAGGCTCTTTCCCTGTTATCTGTATAGCTCTTCCCTAATCTCTTTAAAAATCTTTACTAAATTGTCACTCTCTCAGTGAGGCTTTTTCCCTGCTTTATTTTTCTCTGTAAGACTTATCCTCACATAGCATACTATATATTTTACATCACCGGTTTTATTTGTCTCTCTCTGACTCGACGGTAGGGCTCCATGAGGGCAGGGGTTTTTCTTGGTTTTATTTACTGCTACATTCCAGAATAGCATTTGGTATACTGTAGGTAATCTAGTATTTGTGGAAGGAAGAGAAAGAATGACAAAAGCAGAGAGGGAAGGGAGGGAGAGATGGGGAGAAAAGGAAGCAGAGAGAGTGGGGGAAGGTGGAGAAAGAAGGAAAGGAGGGAAAGAAGGGACTTTACAGACAAGTAATATTCTTGTAATAGTTGTAGAACAACAGCATGGGTACCCACTTTGTCATTTGGCCAAGTAAGAGCTTTAAAAACTCAGACACTTTGAAGCGCCTGGATGGCTCAGTTGGTTAAGCTTCTGACTCTTGGTTTCTGCTCAGGTCACGAATTCACAGTTCGTGGGTTCAAGCCCCACATTGGGCCCTGCACTGGAGGTGTGGAGCCTGCTTAGCATTCTCTCTCTCCCTCTCTCTCTCTGCACCTCCTCTGCTTATTTAATCTCTCTAAATAAACATAAAAAAAAAAAAAGCTCCAAAACTTCAGTTACCATCTCCTTCCCCCCCCCCCCCCCCCCCAGGGCCCTGCAAGGTGGACCAGAAGCCACCGAGCAAAGGGCAGACTGGGTGAACAGCAGCCTGGAGTTGGATGATAACTGTGTGGCTGCTCTGAACACCATTTCAGGAAACAATGGACATTTTAGCTCCACTGCCTTTCAAGTAACAGAGCAGAGGTTTTAGATTTCACTTCAAATATCGACTTGAATGCCTGGGACACTGAAGGATGCTGACGTCACCTCCAGGACACCTGCCGTGGAGTAGCTGGTAGGGACGGAAGCACAGGTGTGCCATGCATTTGCCATCCTTGCAAAAGATGCTCCAGAAATACTGGCTGAATTCATGAATGACATCTGCCTCCTGCAATACGCTGGCTGTGTAAGGGTACAAACAGTGACATTTCAAGACACTGCCAAATGCATACACAACTTCCAAAGCTCTAACTCAGAAAAATTCCTCTGGATCCCCTCAACTCCTTGAGGGCAAGGACTCATTATCTTTGTATTCTCAAGGCTAAATTCAAATTCCACCTCAGCTGGGCTTTGGTAAATATTTGTTTTTCCTTTGTTTAAAAAAATGTATTATTTCTGAGAGAGAGAGAGAGGAGGGATGTAGGGGCTTGAACTCATAAACTGTGAGATCATGACCTGAGCCGAAACCAAGAGTTGGACAATTTAACCAAATGAGACACCTGGGCACCCCTGTTTTTCCTTCTAAGCTCAGAAATCAAATTCTGGGGGCGCCTGGGTGGCTCAGTCAGTTAAATGACCAACTTCAGCTCAGGTTATGATCTCACAGTTTATGAGTGTAAGCCCCACATCAGGCTCTGTGCTGACAGCTCAGAGCCTGGAGCCTGCTTCAGATTCTGTGTCTCCCTCTCTCTATGTCCCTCCCCCACTCATACTCTGTCTCTCTCTGTCTTTCAGAAATAAATATTTAAAAAATTTTTTTAATAAAAAAATTTTTAAAAAAAGAAATCAAATTCTGTCTTCAGTGCCTATGCCTAGAGAGTCTGATTCTAAAGTATGAGAGAATTGGTGGGGCACCTGGGTGACTCTGTCAGGTAAGCATCCGACTTTGGGTCTAGTCACAATCTCAGGGTTTGTGGGCTAGAGCCCTGTGTCAGGTTTTGTGCCAGCAGCTCAGTCTAGAGCCTGCTTCAGATTCTGTGTCTCCCTCTCTCTCTGCCCCCCCTAAATAAACATGTTTTAAAAATAATAAAAAAATAAACTATGAGAGAATTCAGGGGCACTGAGCCCAGTGCTTGGCACATAGTAGGTCCTCAATAAGTGCTGACTGATTGGTTCACTAAGAGATCTTCCAACTTCTCCAAATACAGAACACGGCCCTGCAGCCTCGACTGCTCCCGAGACTGCTGCTTTGTGTTCTTCTCTCGAGGAGATGATGCAGAGCCTGTCTGGAGTGCTGTTGGACTTGGCCAGCAGAGATGGGGAAGGAAGGAAAGCAGCAAGTGGCACCCAGGTCGGGAAGTCTTTAGGCTTGAGAAACAACCAGATGCTGGCTGATTTCCCCACATTCGGGGACCAAAGTGACTGAAAGGACAGTAGTAAGATGAGAGTGTCCATAGTCCCACAGAGCACGAGCATAGGGGGCTGGATGGACATGTGGTCAGCCTCCCAACATTTCCACGACGGCTCAAGCCATCACTGCTTCTACGCACCCTTACCTCCCTGGTGCCAGCACCCAGCTCCCTGCCAGCCTTCCTTTCTCAAGAGTCAGGAAAAAAGGCTTCCTTCCAGTCTTCTGAAAGGAAGGGGACAAGTCACCCATTCATCACTGTGTCCCCTTACTCCATTCCTCTGTCACTGAGTCACTAATGAGGTAGCAAGTGCTTGTGATGGGTCTGTTACAGTACCTGGTGCTGAGGATGCCACGATAAATAAAACACAGGCACAGCCTACTTGTAACTCCCCATTGAGGGAGAAAAGACCTGTAAACAAACAGCAAACACTATTTGCTTCCACCAGTGTGGTCTACCTATCACTTGCTCACATGAGCTGGTTTAAGGTGATATGCAGATAAACACTTTTATTTTGGGTTATGTGTTTATTTTCATATGTATCTTAAAAAATACAACTAGCACATCAAACCGTCTCCATCACATGCATTTGTGCAGCAGATGTGTTTTCAATAAATAAAAACTGTTAGTGTGAAGTTGATTATGATAAAAATGTGAGGCAAACAAAGCACAGGAGGTAGAAGGAACTCATGAAGGTGGCACGCAAATGACGAGGTTTCAGACACACTGGCTGTGGATGAGAACAGACAGGGGTTCAAACCCCGGTCCCGCTGTTTACCAGCACGGTGATTCTGAATGAGTTATTTACTCACCTGGGGCCTTGATTTCTTCCGGCATAAAGTGATTATGTCTACCTCACGGAGGCTGATGTAGATAATTAACCTTGTAGGTGCAGAGTCCTTCTTATTTTATTACCATGCCACCATATTCTCCCTGTGCCTATAACAGACGGTTGGAGAACTTGCTGCCCTTTTGGTTTGGGGGAGAAGGAAGCGGCAAAGTGCTCAAAGCCCTGAGTGGAGAGCCAGCCATGAAAACAGTCAAGGGAATGAGGAGATGGCTTCATTCACAAGCCCAAGGAGCTCTGGGGGGCGTCCATGATGAGAAGGGAGGCAGCCAGACGGTGGAAGACCAGGCCTCCAAATAGCAACTGTTCCCGTGGCCGTGACCCCACCTGTCTCACCGGGCCACAGCCCACCCAGGAAGCCGTGGCACCTTGCCCTAAACAGCATGTTAGAGCCACGACAGAGAAATTCTAATCCCGGTGGGTCTCTGCTTCCTAAGGGCTACAGCTCGCTGACCAGGGATGGCAGCTCAGAGGGACCTGCAAGAGTAACACTTGTGACACTGACAGCCCAGCAGGAGGGCCTCAGAAAAGACCTCCCAAAGGACAAACGCCCTGGCAAGGGGAGAGACTTAAGTCTTTGATTCATGTGGGCAAAGGGTCCCTCCAACTTTCTGTGCATAAGAGCAGGGGCTCCCAGGGTGAAGCCTCCATGCAATGGAATGGAGCTCAGTGATAAAAAGCACAGGAACATGGATGAATCTCAAGTGATCATGCTAGATGCATGAAGCCGAAGCAAAAGGCAGCGTAATGTAACGTTACAGTCATCACATTCCAGAGAAGGCAAAACAACAGAGCCAGAGGGCAAGCCAGTGATTGCCTGAGGTTAAGGGTACATATGTGGAGGCAATACACGGAGACATCACTTCACACCCATGAGGATGGCTATCATCAAAAATACAGATAATAACAAATGTTGGCAAGGATGTGGAAAGGAATCCTCATACACTGACTGTGGAATTAAAAAATGGACCGGGGGTCCTGGGGTGCTTGGGTGGCTCAGTCGGTTGAGCGTCCGACTTCGGCTCAGGTCATGATCTTGCTGTTTGTGAGTTCGAGCCCCGTGTCAAGCTCTGTGCTGACAGCTCAGAGCCTGGAGCCTGCTTGGGATCCTTCTTCTGTCCCTCCTCTGCTCATGCTCTGTCTCTCTCTCTCTCTCAAAAATAAATAAAAATTAGAAAAAAATTTTTAAAAAATGGTGCTGCCACTGCAGAAAACAATCTGGTAGTTCCTTGACGGTACCCTGTGACTCAGTAATTCCATATGAAAACATATGTCCCCACAAAACCGTGTCCGCCAGTGTCCACAGCTGCATTATTTATAATAGCCAAAAAGCAGAAACAACTGAAATGTCCACCAACTGGCAGATGGATAACCAAATATAGCATATCCACACAATGGAACATTATTCATATGGCACCTTAACTCAGTTAAGCTCCAACTCTTGATTTCGGCTCAGGTCATTGATCTCACTCGATGTTGTGAGATCAAGCCCTGGGTCATGCTCTGCACTGGACGCGCAGCCTGCTTAAGATTCTCGTCCCCCTCCCTTCCTCTGCCCCTCTCCCCACCAACCTCTCTTCCTTAAAACAAAACAATGGAATATTATTCATTCATAAGAAGGAATGGAGTACAGATAAAGCTACAACACAGAGGAAACTTGAACATTTGCTACTCATCGAAAGAAGCCAGTCAACAAAAGCCCAGATTGTATAGGATTCCCTCAGTACAAAATGTCCAGAATAGGAAAATCCTGGAGACAGAAAGTATATGAGTGGTTGTCAACGGCTGGGGCGGGGGAGGAGGTCACAGGTAGAGGGAACGGACTGTGTGTAGGGCTTCCTTTGTGGGGGGAAGATGAAAGTGTTCTGAAACAAACTGTATGATGGTCATACAACTCTGTGACTACGTACACTAAAGACCACTGAACTGTATACGTTAAGCAGGTCAATTGTATGGCATGTGAATTACATCTCAAAAAAGCGGTTACAAAAACCAAGAGATAATAAATTGCCACAAGTTAAAAACAATGTATGGGGAAGACTTAACTACAAAGGAAAAACACAAGGGTACTTGCGGGGGAGGTAGGAGAATAATCTCTAGGCTGTCTCTGGTGTCGGTTACCTGACTATACATTTGCTGAAACTCACAGAACTATACACCAAAGATTCAAAAATAAACTGGCCCCTCCCAGTCAATATTAAAAATGGTTACCCTCTAGTAGACATTATGCTAAGTACTGTACATGCCTTGAATTATTTAATCCTTAAAGCAAACGACTAAGTATTCCTTTCCCTAGTTTATTCTGGGCAGACGGAGGCTCCAAGAAGTTATGCGGCTTGCCTGGGATCACGGGAAAGGTGTTCAGAATCTGAACCCAGTTCCTTCAGACTCCAGATCCCACATCAATATGCACTGTGTTCTGCCTCCCTACACACTGATTATCTGGAACATTCCCTGGGCACCTCTCAGGTGGTCTTCAATGGTCACCTGTCTGCTTATTACTGCTCCACTGGTGAGGTCCTTGAGGGTGGGGGGCTTTCTATCGCTCAGAGCCAGGCACTCCACAAATGCTTGGGGATCAGGGTATAATGAAAGAGAGGCAGGGAGAATGCCATTTGGAAACACAGCCTAGGATGAACTAAATTCCTGGGTCTCCTGACCTTTGGCCTCCAGCCTGGCCAGGAGGCCACACACCTCCTGGATCAAAAGACCTGAGCTTCAGCGGGAGAGAGGGAGGCCACACTGCAACTCTGGCTCTCTCAGTAGCTTGGGGGCAAAACACTTAGCCTGTGGCTGCATTCCTCAAAGATACAGTTTTTCTGCTCCTGAAAGGATTTCCTCACCTCGCTAACTCAGAGGAGGCAAGGAGACCCAGCCCAGGCGGTTCGACAGGCCACGCACTTCCTCCGTGTCTCTCAAACCCATTCTCTTCTCTCCGTTCCAGCTGCCTCCCCAGGCTGCCATCATCTCGTTTCTGCCTACAACCTCTCCCACCCCCTCTGCCAGTCTCTTCCCCGGGCCTGATCCTTTACACAATAAGTCCCACAATCAGAGAAAAGGCTTGAAAATAGGAATCTGATCACATCGTTCACTGATACCGAGGATAGCATCAGCCCTTAAGGCTCCTTGATAAGATTGAGAAAAAGGCGCCCTCCTCCAGGCAGCCACAGGCCTGTCCTGGGGCCCATGCCTTAGTGAGTTGAGGCACTCCCCCTTAGTTAGCACCCTTGTACAGGACACAACCTGGGAAACTGAACAGGGCAACCCTAACCTTCACTGTCTACCCGCTTCTCTAAGAACAAACACCAAACTCCTGCCGGGGAGCTCTAAGGTCCTGTTCAACATGACCCTTTCTATTTCTGCAGTCTATTTCTGCAGGCTCCTCCTCCTCCAGACTGCGCACCCCCCCCCACCCCCCAACACGGCACTCCACCCTTGGTCCAGACAGTCAGCACAGCTCTGGATTCCCTAAGCGTTCCATACATGCCCTCTCTTTGCACAAATTGTTCCCTCTAAGCCTATTCAACTCCTGCATCTCTTTCAGCTCTTACCTTAGATGTCCCTCCCTTCACCAGAGCCTCACCTGACCCCAACATGCCAAACACGTGCCTCCCCCCAATACCCTTCTGTGCCCTGTACCATAACAGCCTGTTCACTCAGCTGTCTGTCCCCTGGATCCACAGGGGACCCCGTGGACCCCCAGCTCTGCAAGGGTAGGAGCCAGCTTATTGAATAAATGAATGAATAAACTCATGAAGAGGTCAATGAGGGAAACAAAATGGTTTTGCCATCAGTAAGACACAGAATTTCAGATCAGGAAAGGGCACCTGCTAACTCAGCTGGACCATCATTTTACTGAGGAGGAGGCTGATGCCCATGACTTTCCTCGGCTCACACACATGCGGTCATCAAAAGCCAGGCCACCCTCCATCCCCCACAACAGGCAGAGAACAGGAATGCCTGTAGCAAAATGGATGCTCCTTTAGGAGAAAGTCTGATGGAAAAATGCAGTGGGACAGAGAGGTGAAGCCCTGGGGCTTTGCATTGCAATCAGAAGGCCCAGGGCTACTTATTAGCCATGTGGCCTCGGGTGGGTGATTCAAACACTTTGGGGCTCCAAAGTGAAAAATGGGAAACGGGGGAACATACTGCATGACCTATGGGTACTTATGAAAGACACTCAGCATGAAAGGTACTTAGCACAGGACCTTGCTAAAACAAGCTGTCAATCCTGTAACTGAACAATGCTTCATATCTCTATACTGCACCCTCCCTCCTCCCCCACCGGGCCCAGGCTTTCCCCTTTGCCAATCCCTTCAGCACCCTCGCTGAATCCCTGAATCCCTCCCATCCCTCGCTAAGGTGCAAGAGACAATTCAGATCTGCCTAAAAGCAAACTGAGGACCCCACATAGTCTTTTTTTTGTTTTTAATGTTTTATTTATTTATGAAAGAGAGAGAGCGAGTGAGCATGAGCAGGGGAGGGTCAGAGAGAGAGGGAGATACAGAATCTGAAACAGGCTCCAGGCTCTGAGCTAGCTGTCAGCACAGAGGCTGACGCGGGGCTCGAACCTACGAACCATGAGATCATGACCTGAGCCGAAGTCGGACACTTAACCGACTGAGCCACCCAGGTGCCCCAGACCCCACAATAGTCTTTAGGCTTTCAAACAACCCCCTCAATCTAAAATATCCCCTTCCACGTCTAGGAAAGAAGAGGGAGGCTTTAATAACGTGGATCAGACCGTGTTCAATACCAGGTCATTCGTTCACAAGGGGAGACCAGAATGCCTGGCAGATAGCACCTTTTTAAAAATATTCCCAACCTGTTCTCCCCAGTATCTTGATGCTTGCAGCTTTGGGTAGATTTTAGTTAGGAACCAAAGGCTCCAATTGTGTTTCTCCTTTTAGATCTCTGGGTGGCACAGGACAAATTTACCTCTGGATCTCCAGGGAAGCAGAATAATGAATTATTAGCATTTTATCTGAGGGAGGCACATTTCATAAAGTCGGGGAACAATATGATTGTTTCCCCCTAAATTAATTTCGTTTTATTTTAAAATGGTCTATAGAAAAGGAGTAGAAGAAATAGATTGTCTGTTTCCTGATCAACAAAGATCGCCCTTGGCTTTGAGAGGGAAGAAAACAGTTCATTTTCCCGGATTACTGGATGGGAAGCAAACAGGAGCTGTCTCCACCTCACCTAATGCGCATGTATTTTGTGCTCTCATGGCTTTAATCCCACAGTCACTGGGGATGGTCAACTAGCATGCCAGCAAGAGCGAGTGTGGATGTTTTTCCTAAGAGCCCAAAGGGGGCTGTCTGTGTTTCCACAGCACTCTGTCTATACCTCTGACATGAGTCACATCGCCCTGCACTGCAATTCTGTTCTTCATGCCTGCTGCTAGTATATGCTCCTCAAAGTCAGGCATTTCCCCCCTGCACCTTTATCCCCAGGTAGGGGTGCCAATTACAATACCAAATGCAGAGTTAAAACTGAACATCAGATATGCATGCAATGCTCAGGACATAACTTACAGTAAAAAATATTTCTGGGGCACTTGGGTGGCTCAGTCGGTTAAGCGTCTGACTCTTGACTTCCACTGAAGTGATGATCTCACAGTTCAGGAGATGGAACCTTGCCTCTCAGCACAGAGCCTGCTTGGGATTCTCTCTTTCCCTCTCTCTCTGTCCTTCCCACCCCCCACCCAATAAACTTAAAGAAAATAATCCTTGTTTATCTGACATTCAAAATTTCATTGGCACACTTTTTTAAAATTTAATTTAAATTTTAGTTATCATACTGTGTCATATTGGTTTCAGGAGTAGAAATGAGTGATTCATCACATATATACAACAGCCAGTGCTCATCCCCAAAACTGCCCTGCTTAGTACCCATCACCCATCTAGCCCATCTCCCACCCAGGCCCCCTCCATCAACTCTGAGTGTGCTCTTTATCATTAGGAGTCTCTTGTGATGTATTTCCCTCTCTTCTCTTCCCCCTACATCCTCCCCTATGTGCAACTGTTTTGTTTCTGAAATTCCATATATGAGTGAAATCATATGACATTTGTCTTTCTCTGGCTTATTCTGCTTAGCATAATATGCTCTAGTTCCATCCACATTGGAGCAAATGGCAAGATTTCATTCTTTTTAGTGGCTCAGTCATATTCCAATATATATACATACATAGATATATATATATATGTATATACACCACATCTTCTTTATCCATTCATCAGTTGATGGACAGTTGGGTTCTCTCCACAGTTTGGCTATTGTTGATAGTGCTGCTATAAACATTGGGGTGCATGTACCCTCTCGAATCTGTATTTTTGTATCCTTTGGGTAAATACCTAACAGTGCAATTGCTGGGTCATAGGGTATCCCTATTTCTAGTTTTTCAAGGAACCTCCATACTGTTCTCTACAGTGGCTGCACCAGTTTGCATTCCCACCAGCAGTGCAAGAGGGTTCCCCTGGCATCCTCTCATGGGCACCCTTTGTATCTGCTAACTGCGGCAATCCTAACTCCAGGGTCTCTTCGCATCTCATCCTCATGACTCTGAAAAATCATACCCATATTCCCATTTTATAGTTGAAGAAACAGGCTCAGAGAGGCTAAATAACTTGCTGAGATTACAAGTGGTGGCAGAGCTGAACATGAACTTCTCCCTTTCCATCTACGTGCTCATCTACGTGTTGGGGGATGAATGAAAGAATGCATGCGTGCATGCAGATGGTGAGTAGCCGGGGAACCCGCTATGCACCTTACTCTGAGTCATCATTCCCTCCCTGGAGTCCCAGCCTCACTTCCTTATTAGCGAGATTGCTGCCCCACATTCTTCTTCTTGGGAAAGGGCCAGCTTCCTGGGAACAACACTGATGCGGTAGATAAGTCCAGGTTCCCCCTAAGTGAAAACAAATCTCCTGGCACCAGGAACAGCAAGAGAGGGTAGGTGGCTGGACAGAGAAGGCTGCTCACCATCCTGAGAAACGACAGCGCTGGCGCTCAAGGCCTGGATGCTGGCCACCCCCCATCAGCAGCTGTCCTCCTCTGAGCTCAGAGCAGACAGAGAGCACAGAGCACGGTTCCTACCTCCACGCCAGCCCTGTGACCTCAGAGAGCTCACAGGGCAGCAAGGCAGGCTCACAGAGGGAGCCACAATGCAAGGTGGAGGGCAAGCACCAAAGCAGTTCACACCCTGGCTGTTCCCTGGCAGTTCCGCCTCGAACTCTCTGCCCAAACCCCTCACTTGTGCTAAAGTGTCCCCCACCCCCAGAGGCTTTCCAGCTGCCCCATCTTAAAGAGCACCCCCTGCAGTCTCCACCTGGAATCTCATGGAGTACCGCACCATTCGTTTGTTTACTGCTGGTCTCCCCATCACAGACCTGAAGCTCATGAACAGTCTCTCTTGCTTAGTGCTTTTGTTTCCTTCATCACTACAGCCATAGCACCTAGAACACTCTCTGGCATACATTAGGTGCTCAGGACATACCTGCTGAGTGAAAGACTGAATGGAGGCCCACCTCTCGGTAACCCCAAGGATGTAGAACTCAGACGTGTACATCGGAGATGAACTGCACGACTGAGCCCTTTCCAGGATCCTAACACACAAAACTGAGAGCAAAATCAGTGGGCTGCTTTAAGCCACTAAGTGTTGGGGTAGTTTGCCTTGAGCACTGGTTAACTGAAATATCCCTGAAGACAGGAACTCTATTTTATTTAACTTTACATCCCCTAATCTAGAACGGTGCGAGGCTTATAGCTCAATAAAATTCAGCTAGGCTGAATTGGCTCAGATTGAATTTAATTTCCCCCAATTTAGGACTACTTGAGTAAATAAAGCCAAAATGTCCTGAGTCATCAGCTGAAGCTACTACCTGGCCCATGCGAAAAATGGAAGGGTAGAGTTTACATGGAAATTTATAGGATATTACACGCTACTCTAAACCAAAGACTTTTATAGGGATGAAATAAAACTACTATTATCCCCAGTAAGTTTTAGGAATATTTCCGGTTATGACAGTCACTGTAAAAACATCGCATAGAAATACTCCATTTTTGTGTCTGGAGCCGGGAAGCCCTGATGTATTTCCTCATTCCCTGCATGACCAGAATGGAGGCTGTGATCCTGTGACCTTGGCTATTTACTCCCAGTCACTGGGGGCAGAATCTGGCAAGCCAGCATCTTGGTCTCTAGTAAACATTGCATTTACTTTTTATTGGCTAAAATATAGGAGCAGTCTCAGTTTGAAGGGCTTCCTGTCCTGTGATATTTCCTGTAGCTGAGATCTGGCTACAGGATGCCTTCATAGGATCGTCCCAAAGGCCATTCTCTGGTCTGGGATGTCCCTTCATGTACCTCCTAGCTTTCCTCTGCGGGAGTGCTTCTGCAAAATCTTCTCTGTCTTGCCCCCACCTAATTCTAAACCTTCCATCTCTCCTGAAATCATAAACTCAGACCCAAAAAGAATCTCAGAGTTACCTATGTCATGCCCCAGTCAAATCCCTGCGCCAGAGCAAAGGCCTTTTTCTTCCAGGGTGCAGGACAGTTGAGTGGGAACAGGTAAAAATGCCACCTCAAAAGCCCCAGGTGTGAGTCATGATTCTGCTATTTATAGACAATGATACCTTAGACAAGTCACATGCCCTTACTGGGTCTAATCAGGCCAAGGACGCTCATGGGAGTCCCATGAAGACTGCATGAGGTATGCGTGTGCTGTGAATGAAAGAACAACTGGATGAAGGGGTGAACAAATGAATGAATGAACACTGCTGATCAGGAGTGAGACCAGTATTAACAAGCCATCAGCTTCAGCCTGAAATAATGGCTTTCTTGCTGCAGCGCCATAAAAACTCCCATTTCTGTCATTCTATTGTTTTTTAATAGTTTATCGTCAAGTTGGTTTCCATATAACACCCAGTGCTCATACCCACAAGTGCCCTCCTCCCTCCCACCCCCATCAGTCCTCAGTTTGTTCTCAGCATTCAAGAGTCTCTCACGGTTTGCCTCCCTCCCTCTCCCCCACTATTTTTCCCCTTCTTCTCCCACCGTGGTCCTCCGTTAAGTTCCTCCTAATCCTCCTATATGTGCAAACATATGGTATCTGTCCTTCTCTGCCTGACTTATGGATCAAGAAGATGTGGTTTATCTGTACGATGGAATACCACATGGCAATGACAAAGAATGAAATCTGGCCACGTGTAGCAACATGGATGGACCTTGAGGGTGTTAGGCTGAGCGAAATAAGTCAGCCATCTCTGTCATTCTAGATCCCAACTTCATTCTCTGGAGTTTCTGGATATTGGAACTACATGGCCTCCAGCTTTCTGGGACGACTCTGCTTTTGGAAGAAGCCTCATTCCGGCGTGGGCAAACCTTCACCTTAGTGACTGAGTCAAGGATGGATTCCACCAATATCTGGTCAGAACCAAGGGGTTATAGGAATGTTTATTGGGAAAGGAAAACACTTTCACTCCTCCTGATTTAACACAAGAAGTCAAGTCTGGGGCAGCGACAGCCAACTGGCTGGCATGCGAGAAGCTGAGTTGAAGATAAACCCACACGGGGAGGAAGGTACAGGTGAAAAGGGCAAGGGGTAGCTGAGGCCTGAGGTCATGATGGAGTCCGCAAACATGCAGCTTGTGCAGCCAGTCCTCTTCCTGGACTTCTCATTTCCTTGAGTCAATACTTCCCTCCTCTTTACGTTTATGTGAAGCCTGGGTTGGATGTTTTATCACTTGGAACGGATATCAAGCCCTTTCTATCTATGGACAAAATCATTTCCCTTCCCTGCAATACTTTCTGTGGGGCAAATTCCACAAAAGTCTACCTTCATAGAGAGTTCTAAAATCAGAGAAACAGGGTTCGCTTTGGCAGCACACATACTAAAATTCCAACGATACAGAGAAGATCAGCCTGGCCCCTGTGCAAGGAGGACATGCAAATTCATGAAGCCCTCGATATTTTTTTGAGTAAAATAAAATCAGAGAATGGAGCACCTTCTTGGTCTTATATGTAGCCTCAGGGATATATTTTTCAGGCCCACCCAATTGTCCACTTATTTATAAAGGGTCCCCCTGCGCCCACCACACTTGATTTTGCCCATCTTTTCAACCCTGAGACAGTCCATGGTGATTCACTGACAAGATACTTCACACTCATCTCCAAACACTAAATATCCTGCAAACAGAGGCAAGTAAAAAGGGACTCCCCTTCCAGACAGAGGGAACCTCCCGAGAGCTGGTAAAAGCGAGAGAGGTATCCGGCTGAAGCTTCTGGTGAGTGGGATGAATGACCGGGCCAGAAGACCACTGTTTTCCATTGGAAATAAACAAGGTCTGACCACAAAATCATGAGTGCTTTCTAGTGCAGCTGCAATTTCTTTTAGAGTCCCCTTATGTACCAGAGTGATTTTAAAAATCAGTCATTTTTGAAAATTAGAATTTACTCTTATTAATATAATCAGGTCGTTCCATTAAAACGTACAAAAATATTAAATCTGTAGGGAAGCTCAAAGTTGTGTGGAATCAAGATTATGTTCATTATCCATCATGGGGACAATGACTTTAACACAGAAGTCATGGCTTGGCTCCAAATTTGCTTCAGCAAATCTTTAAAGTGACCCAGAACACCAGGACCATTCCTCAGTGCTAAAAGATGAGCTGGCCACAACAAAGGAGTCAGCCATCACCACTTTATGAGGCCAATCACATTCAATGGCTTTGGGGGCTCAGGGTGAATCATTCAAGATGAGGATGTCATCTTGTCATCCTCAGACAAGGATCATCTTGTCTGAGGATGAGATCTTGGAGAAAGCCAACCTCTGAAGTCCTGGGATTCACTGGCAAAAAAACCCTGCAAGCATGAACTGGAAATATCTGTTGCCTTCTTTGACAGCCACCTCCTCAGCCTGAAAAACAATGGGTGCTATTAATCAGCTACAACCTGCACTGCTGGCTGCCAACCCAATCGATACCCCTTCCTGTCCTCTTCCATAGTAAAAGCACTCTGATTGGGTAGTCGTGTTGGGAAAAATATGTCCAGCTAAAGAACTGAATTTCTTAGCCTCCCTTGGAGAAATGGTGGCTGCAGAGGGGCTAAGCATTGGTCAAAGAGATATAAGCAGGATTAATAGGTGGGGCATCAGTGAAGCTCCTTAAAAGAAGGGCTTTCCTCCACCCTTCTTCATTCTCATCATGCTTACAATGCAGAAGTGATGACTGGAGCTGTAGCAGCCATCTTGGAGCCAGTGCTAACGATGACAGGGCAGAAAGACAAAGGAGCCTGAGATGCTATAGAATCACCGACCTGATCTTGAACTGCCAACCTGCCGTGGGCTCTTATAAGAGAGAAAAACAACTCTTGCCTTGTTTAAAGCCAGTTAGTTGGGTCTCTGATACTGGCTACCAAACACAATCTGACACCAGATTCGCCAATTAAAATCAAGCTTATTAATCAAGAAAGACACCTTCAATTCTGGCCACCTTTAGCAATCGGAATGCTCTAACTGGATAATACATAGGTTTGTGCTCTAACCCAGGAAGAGTTGATCAACTAATACCTTCACTGAGCACAAGGCAGGGAAAGGGGCCAAAGAACTGAAAGATCCAGATTCTGTCATCGAAGAGCTTATGGGTAATGGGAGACTCAGGCCAGAGCCACAGCAAAAGATTTCCAATGAAAGACCCGTGTGATCCACATATGAAGCATTTCAGACAGCAAGCAAGTGCTGTGGGCTTTCAAAGAAGGGAGGATCTGCTTGTTCTGGGACAGCCCCAGGAAGGATGTAGGGCTTGACTTGGAGCCATGCAGCTGAGAGGAGGGGAAGAAAGGAGCCATTCCAGGTGGACAAATTCCCTGAGTGGAAGCTTGGAATTAGGAATGAAAGTGTTTGGGTAAGGGTGGGAGTAACCTCGTAAGCTATAGAGGTTCCACTGAGGCAGGTATTAGGGGGTGCCAGAATGAGGAGCTTGCACTTGACTCTGCAGCCAAGAGGGAAATAATACTCAGAGCACGGCTGATCTGGGTGCCAGGAGGAATGGACTGGATAAGAAGAGCAAGACTAAGATGAGGCTCTAGTAAGGAGGCTGTGGTCTGTAGGGTCCTGAGGCATTCTGGTTGGAGATGGGGGTCAGTGGCTCTGGCTCATGTGGCAGATAACATGACAGTGGCAATGGCACAACCACAATCCTTGCAGCTGAGAGTCACTCTGAACAGTGAGAGGGACAGAGCAAGCTGACTCAAGCACATCATCCCTTCTCTCCTCTCCTCTCCTGCAAACAGCTACTTGGATGGAAGCTTTGGCATTTAGACTCCTCCCATCTCCCAGAGAAAAACAGGACATGAATCTGGCATCCATAAGCAAAGAAGGATGATAATTCAACCGATGGATAGTTCAGGGTTCCAGACACAGGATCATGATGACTGGGAATGGAAGGGAACTCACCTGTCATCAAGAAACCACAGAATTCTAGAATAGCATGGGCTCCTGGAAGGTTCCTCAGGGATCATCTCACCCACTGGTGTTCAAATTGGGTTCCATATGGCAGTAGAGTCCACTATTCACAAAGGGGATAGTCACCAAACAAAAACAGATCCACTTTTTTTTTGTGTTTCCCATATTTAGGTGCCCAGAAAGGCTGCATTCTAAACCAAAGAGTCACTACCAACCTGAAATCTGCCAACAACCCAACTCCCTTCCTCATCCTACAGATGAGGGCAATGCTGCTTCCACTCACTGCAGGATCGTTGGCTCCCAGCACAAGACTGGCCACGAGGTAGGTGCTTTAGAAATACCTTCTAACAGAGCGATGAATCAAAGTGGTTACAGGTGGCTTTCACTGGCAGGGCCCCGGTGACTCAGTCCCCATCAGGCCTATAGCTCGGCGTGGCCCAGTTATGCAGGGGCCAAGCTTGGGCATGTGCTAACACAGCATCCTCGGCTCCTCTGCTCACAGTGTTCCTAGCTACCTGTGCAGCTCCACATGGCCGACTGTCTCCAGCCTCTGCTGCAGCTCACATCATCCTGCACCTGAGTAATCGCACAAACTTCCCAGGGGCATCAAGTGTATCAAATTCATGGTTGTCTTTCCAGCCGCCAATACTGCCCTTCTTCTCTTCACGGAATTCCTGGTTTCAAAACAAAACAAAACAAAACAAAAGCCACTGGGCAAGTCTTTGAAAACACACTTGGGAACGTGCAGACCATCACAGTGACTGAGCTAGGAAAGGGCTCCATCCTGGGAAGTCTTTGGTGAGCCTCCCAGGAGTGGTTTTTCTGTCTGGTGCTCATTGTTCTCCTTCTAAAATGGGAAGGTTGGCCATTTAATCAACCCTCCCCTCCAGGGGATACATCAGTGCCCCGTGCAGCTGTATGAAAAGGGAATAGCGAAGCAAGGAAAAACACACTGCAGGCCTAACTCTGGCTTCATTCCACACCTCTAAGCCCAAACACCTGTGGACCAAACTGGCTGTCCAGATTTGTAGACAACACAAGGCACCATCAGCAGGGAGCAGGGAGAAGCTGGAGAGCGATCACTCTTTGGTTTTGTGCTAGATTCTAACAATCTCAACAAGTGCATCATAGTACGAATGTGCGTGTGTATGTGAGACTGAGTGTGAGTGAGTGTGTGTATGCATGAGATGCCTCACTTGTGTGGTGAGATTCTCAGAATGGCCTTTCTGAGGCCGATCTCAATTCGGTTTCTTAATGTCACAAGCACAGAGTCATTTCTTCCCACCAGGCAATTCAGTTCCTGGGTCTCTTCTTGGGCCTACAAAAATACCCAAAGCCTTAAAAGTGAAAACTGTCAGCTCCAAAACATGAAAAGAAAACCGCAAAGCCATAATGAATAGCTGTGTAATCAAGTGGCTAAAACCTGTAACATGAAGTCAACATCATGAACTGCTGACGTCAACATTCATCACAATTTCATTACGTTCGGGGGCGGGGGGGGGCGGGGGATGGAAAGGGCTGGATTGATTTTTCTCATTTTGCAAGAATTCCTGAGGATACATGACGACAGCAGAGAAATCAAAAGCCATCGAAAAATGAGATGTGCATGTGGCAAAATAATTCCGAAAGCAAAATCACTGCAATTTTTTTCCAGCCGTAATATAAATGTGATGGGGTATGTCTGGGCGTGACGTAGGATGGTGCCTCTAAAGGCAGGGAGGCTAGAATTAAGGAAGATGTTAATACTACCTACGTGACAGTCTGCAAATATTAGCTATCAAAATTCAACTAAGCTCAGAAGTCTTGGCAAATGCCTGATTTCTGACAGCTCTGCTGGACTAATGTAGCCCCACATGCACACACACATACACACAATGGCTGCCTGCTTTCCTGGTACTGCTGCAGTTAACAAATACTAGCTCTCACTTCTTCCAAATGGAAACAAACCAAAGCTTTCCTTGATATATGATACCATCAATAACCTCCTATTTCTCCTTTCATAGAAAACTCATTTTACTTTAAGGAAAACATGATGAATGATTAAGATCCATAACAGAGACCCCGTGTACAGAATATGTAACGATTTCTAGTTGTGACAAGCCCTTGCAATGGAAAACTTTTGGCAAACTGAAAACAAAGGCAAGAAACCTGTCCGGGAGCATGTCTCCCACTGGGCACGCCCCTCTTTTCAAGTGCCCAGTGCAGCACAGAGCGACTTCCTGTATGCAAGAACAGGATGGATTCTACAGCTGAGATGAGGCACGCCAGGCTGCGTGAGCCTCCGTACCTGTGCTTTCTTTCAGAAAGAGTTTGCTCAGGCTGGGCCATAGATTCCTCTAGGAGCCCATTCTACCTGGGCCAGTGGGAAGTAGGCTAAAGGGCTATCTGTGTTCTACAGAGCACAGCAGGAACCCTCCTCCTTTCCATTCCATGGACTCTGTGACCTTCAAGCAGCAGCATCTGAAGCCCATGAGAAGCCTCTCCACCATGGCTGAAGATGAAAAGGTAGGGGCCAAGGTCAGAGTCAAGGTTCCACTGAACCTTGGCCTGCCAGACTGCAGGGGAGGGGCACAGTAACTACATACGTCCAAAGGTTGGGAGGGACAGAAGCTGGGGTAGCCTCCACATCCTGGTTAGTGTTCAGATGGGACCCCTGTACACTATACTCTTCCTCCCCACCTTTGAATATTCAATCCAGTTTCTCCAAATGCTTGAGCACTAACAATGCACAAAGAGTCATCTTAGGAAGCACAGAAAGAGCACTGGACTAGGATTCAAAGAGCTGCCGTGTGCTGCCACTTACTTAGTGACCTTGAGCAAGACAGGTCACCTCGACCACCCTCAGAATTAAGCCATTAATGCCTAACACCCACCCTAATACACAGAGCTGTGTATTAGGAATTCACAATTACAGTTAGCACAGCCTGATATATCGCAAACATCTTCTCCTCTCTCCCAGTGGCCCCTTGCTTCAATTCTACTCAACTGGCTGATGAGTGTGTTCCCTGAGGAAGGGAGAAGGAGAGGCAGACCTGAGTTAGTCAATAGGAGCATCAGGTTAAACCGGCTCAGATTAAGTATTTGAATCAATAAGTGTCACACGGTTCTGGAAAAAAAGCGGTCCTGGTCTTTCTAATCACAAAACTGGACTATATTCTGGCAGTGATGTGAGCTTTTCCTCCTATACCAGTGCCTAGTGTTTAGTAGATGCTGAACTACTTCTCAAATGAAGGACTAGGAGAGATGGAAAGAGACCAACACAGCCACACTGAGTCATGGTGGGGGGTGTGGGAGGGAGACTAGATACAAGGTGCTTTATCTTCACAATTCCACGTTGCCAATCTGATTAAATTGATTATTCACCTAATAGCTGGGTTTTTTTTTCTGCTGTAGAATTGACCAGTTGTCTTATCATGGTCTAGACACAGTCTTAGTGTTATTAGAATGTTGAAGGAGTTCTCAGCGGGTCACACTACACCCTTGTTGCTGATGGCCAGCATGGGTCACAGGACAGCCTGCCGATGGCGCACCAGGTGGTCAGGGCTGGACTCCCAGCTCCTGCACCCCGACAGCATGGCCCTCAGTGGTTCTCTTCAGCTTCTCCAACTCAGTTCCCCAGACTGTGCAGGTGAACTAAAGATACCAGCCTCAATGGTGGGGTCGGAGGGATTGAGCTGAGAGAATGTCTGGAAAGTGCTCTCCACAGATTCCGACACATGGCGAACCTCAATAAACAGGACCCAGGGTTAAATCACAATTGAAGAAAGGAAACAAAGCCTTGTTTCTTCTTCCCTGGGGCAGCATGGCAGCCTGGACACCAAGCTGGGATTCAGGGACCTAAGATCCAGGTCCAGCCGTGAAGTGAGGACCTTCTACTTGGAAAGCTCAGGACTTTCTCTCACCCGCTCATCTGCCAACCGTGGTACGGCCCCACACGTGTCTATTAATCCCCCTGGCTCTCAGGTGTCTGGTTTGCAAACTCTGCCTAACACCCTTCTGAAGGCAGCAGGGCTATACCAGGAGCCTTGTGTGGCTTCTTCTAGCTCGAAGATCCAAGAGTCTACACAGACACAGCTTTCAGCTTTGAATGAGAGCAAGGTGCCATCTCACAGAAAGAAAGTGGGTATAAAGGAATAATGAGGAACCATTCTTTTTCTGTTCTTCAAAGAGAGAGGCAAGCTTTGAAAAGGAGAGCTTTTCAGGGCTGGGAATTTGGAAATACAGTAGAAGACTTCCAGCCCGTTGGCTAGTGGTTAGCTCCAGGTTTGTCTGTTCGTGACGTTTCACTGATCCGTGGCTCACTGAACAGACTACAAATATTTATTCAGTGCCCACTATGTGTGGACACTGTTCTAAGTCTCGGAGTGACGGTGGGGAGTGAAACAGACAAATACCCTGCTCGCATGGAGCTTGCGCTCTATGGCCTCATTCATTCATTGGACAAATCTGTGTAAGTGCCAACTATGTGCCCACCACAGACCCAGAGATGAATAGGAAATAGTCTGGCCTGTAAAGATGAACAGGTAAGTGCACTGTTCACAGTATAACCTGATGAAGGTTACAGTAGACTGTAGTCCCTCAGGGGACTGGGGACTGAGAATCCTAGCAATAATAAGCTGTCATGTATTAAGCCCTCACTGCCCCACACTAAGCGCCTATAAGTATCATGGCATTTAGTCTTAGCCCCAAAACATTCCTATGCACTGGGGGAAAACGAAGGCCAAGAGAGAAGAACTCACCCAAGGTGGCACAGCCAATGATGGATGACGCTAGGTTGTGAACCCAGGCTGGCTGACCTCAGACGCTTGGTTATATAGCATCATACACCACATGGACTTCTCTCCAGAACATCAACCAGATTAGACATTTTAATGAGTAAATAACATAAGCTGTGGGGTTTGAGAATTCAGGACTGATCCTTTGGTTGATATAAACTTGATGTACTCCCAGGACTTCTTTGCAAAAAATATACATATTTCTTTAATACAGAGGCAAGCCAGTTTTAAACCTCAGACCTTTGAGAGCCATAGGTGAATGTACCAACTCTGACAAATAAAAGCAAGCACTTTGGCCTGGAAGGTCAGGACATGTCTGGAAGGACAGGGTTATTTTTGGTTCAGAGATGACTTTGAGGAGTTCCACCTTTGCCCCCTTGTATCAAAAATGGCACCCAGGAGGTGAGGATGCAACAGTGAAGGGGGAATAAAAAGAAGAGCTTTGCATCAGGAGAAAAGCAGAATTGCAAACAATAAGGAGGAGGGGGAAAGAGAAGTCATCTTAGACTTGGAAGCATCTAATTGGACCCTGAATCCTACCAGTTCTGCTTGTTGCCAATAATGGTTCTCCTCCTCTCTTCTATCCCTTTGGGGTCCTAGAGCTCTACAAGGTTCCAAGTACAGCGCCTACCTTACTCTCCCTTCCCCACCCCACTTGGCTCAGTGCTTCTCCAAGCCTCAGAGGAACACACCCTTCTGGTCTCCACAGCCAAAGCCCAGAAAGCACAGGCACGTTGTGGCATCCCTGCTCCCTGAGTAGCTGAGCCTCCTAGGATGTCAGAGCAGGAAAGACTTGCTAATCACCAAGACCAGTGCTTTTCAGACTCTATCTGGCAACGAACAGAATCCCTTTCTCAAACACATCTTCTGCAGAAGTCAAATATCAGTAAAATAGATGGAAGGGTGGAAGCTCTAGTGAAATGTGTGTGCAGGGTGGGGATGGGGAGCCTCCCCGCTTGAACGCCCTTTATAGAACCTTCAGATAATGAGAGTCTAGTCTGAAATCACTGATTAGGCCTAATCCCCTCAGTTTAGAGATGACACACTGAGACCATTTTGCCTCTATCCCTTTGAGAAAACATCCCAAACACCTCCTGGTTCATTACGGTTAGTGTGGTTCCCATCAGGCACCTTTTTTTTTTTTTTTAAACAAAGAGTTTATTGTCAAATTAGTTTCCACATAACACTCAGTGCTCATCCCCACGAGTGCCCTCCTCCATGCCCATCCCCCCTCCCCCCTACATCCATCAGCTCTCAGTTTTTGTCAGCATTCAAGAGTCTCTCATGGTTTGCCTCTCTCCCTTTCCCCCACCATTTCCCCCCTTCTTCTCCCCCTTGTTCCTCAGTTAAGTTCCTCCTAATCCTCCTATACAAGCAAAAATATGGTATCTGTCCTTCTCTGCCTGACTTATTTCACTCAGCATACCACCCTCAAGGTCCATCCATGTTGCTACACATGGCCAGATTTCATTGTTTCTCATTGCCATGTAGTATTCCATCGTATAGATAAACCACATCTTCTTGATCCATTCATCTGTTGATGGACACTTAGGCTCTTTCCATGTTTTAGCTATTGTGGAGAGTGCTGCTATGAACATTGGGGTACATGTGCTCCTATGCATCAGCACTCCTGTATCCCTTGGGTAAATTCCTAGCAGTGCTATTTCTGGGTCATAGGGGAGTTCTATTGTTAATTTTTTGAGGAACCCCCACACTGTTTTCCAGAGGGGCTGTACCAGTTTACATTCCCACCAACAGTGTAGGAGGGTGCCCGTTTCTCCACATCGTCGCCAGCATCTCGTGTTCTCTGATTTGCTCATTTTAGCCACTCTGACTGGCGTGAGGTGGTATCTCATTGTGGTTTTGATTTGTATTTCCCTGATCCCATCAGGCACCTTGATCCTGCTTGTTCATCAGGCCCGAAGTGGTCCCTGGGGGTGGGAGGCAGAAATACCCCCACAGCTCAGGGCACAATGATGGCAACTACCTTTCAGGCCACAAGGCACAGTTGAACCCTTTCTCCTCTTAGATCCTTTCTTCCATGGACTATGAGAATATGTCTGTTCTTTTTCTGGCTCCTCCTTCTCAGGGTCCTTTGCGGCTCCTTCTCTTCTGCCTGGCCCATGGAAAGGCCCAGCCCTTGATCTACCTGTCTCTTCTACACTCATTTGCTAGGTGACTTTATCAGGTTTCATAGCTTTAAAAACCATCTATATGCTTCTGACTCCTAAAGTTATACCTTCAAACCAAAGTCTTTCCTGAATGCAGCCATGGTTATCCAACCACCTAGCTGACATTTCCACCAAAGGGCCTCAGGGGCTCCTTAAACTGAGCATGTCCCAAACCGGACTCCTGATCTCTCTGCCATCTGCAAACCTTATTCCTTCCCCGGTCTTCCCCAGCTCAGGCTGGGCAACTCCATGCTTCCAGGTGTTCAGACCAAAATCCCTGGAGTCATCCTTGACTCCTCCACTTTCCTGAGAGCCTCCACCCAATGTGTCAACAACATCTTGTTGATGCTTCCTTTTCATTGCAACCCCAACCCACCCCCTTCTCAGCCCACCTCCACTACTAACACCGTGGTCTAGTGCCCCACCATCTCCTGGCTGAATTATTTTAAGAACCTCCAGGGGCGCCTGGGTGGCTCAGTCGGTTGGGCTTCCGACTTCGGCTCAGGTCATGATCCCATGGTTAGTGGGTTCGAGCCCCGCGTTGGGCTCTGGGCTGGCAGCTCAGAGCCTGGACACTGCTTCAGATTCTGTATCTCCTTCTCTCTCTGACCCTCCCCTGCTCACGCTCTCTCTCTCTCTCAGAAATAAATAAAAAAACATTAAGAAAAAAAAAAAGAACCTCCACCCAGTGATCTTGGTTTCACTCTTACTCTTCTACAGCCTATTTTTCAACCAGCAACCAAAGTGATCCTTTTGAATCATAAGTCAGACCTACAAATCCTTACTCAAAATCCTGACATGGCTTCCCAGTTCACGAAAAGTAAAAGCCAAAGTTTACAACAGCCTATGAAGACCTGCCCAACTTGGCTTTCACCTCTTACTCCTCTCGGATCACCTACACTTCTCCACCACAAGGGCTTCTTTGATATTTCTGCCTCGGGGCCTTTGTACTGGCTGTTCCCCCTTCCAGAAGCACTCCTTCCTCAGATGCTCACATGGTTGTTGTTTTTTTTATGTTTGCATTACCATTTTTAATTTTTTTTAATTTTTTTGTTTTTTAACAAAGAGGGAGAGCACACACAAGCTGGAGAGGGGCAGAGAAAGAGGGAGACAGAGGATCCGAAGCTGGCTCTGCACTGACAGCAGAGAGCTCAAGGTGGGGCTCGAACTCACGAAACCACCCTAACCACACTGCTTATAATTATAACTCACCATCTCAACCCTCCCATCCCCTCACTCTGATTTACCATTTCTACTGCAGGTACCACCTTCTAACATCCTATACTTGCTTACTTATGATTGTTGTATAGGTTCCCCCCAACTAGAATTCATGGTCTATGAAGGCAAGTATCTTTGTCTGTCCGTGCACTGATATATGCTAAGTGCCCAGAACCATGCCTCCTACCTAGCAGGCTCTCAATAAATATCTGTTGAATGAATGAATGAACAAATGATTATTCTGTAGCTTACAGATCACTATCACATCTGATGATCCTTGGAGCCTTGAAACTCTTGGAATTTTTTTAGATAAGAAAACAAGTCCAGGGGCGCCTGGGTGGCTCAGGTGGTTAAGCATCCATTCGACCCTTGGTTTCAGCCCAGGTCATGATCTCATGGTTCTTGGGTTCGAGCCCTGCATCAGGCTCCACACTGACAGTGCGGAGCCTACTTGTTATTCTCTCTCTCTCCCTCTCCCTCTCCTCTCTGACTCTCCCCGGCTTGCTTTCTCTCTCTCAAAATAAATAATTTTAAAAAAAAGTCCAGAGAGGTTAAATCGCTGGCCTGAGATAACACAGCTGGTTGTATAGTGGGCCTGATCCCCTCTTCTGTCCTTAAACCGTTAAAAGGGTGGTGTCTGACCACACCGGTGCTGCTCTCTCCAAAGCCTGGACCCTATCCAGCTCTCTCCTCCCTCCCCAAACTCACACACAGCCTTGCTGAAGACCACATCTGGAGGTACAGTGCACAGGCTGCTGACTTTTTCCCAGAGGAGCAGTTATATACTTCTACTCAAATATGTATCTTGTCTCTAGTGACCATGGGACAGACATGTTTCCAGGCCAACTTCTGACCCTGAGACCCTCCTCCAGAACACAGGAGGGAGACTGCACGCTGCCCCATCCCTGGCCTTCTGTTTACTCACATACCACAATTGGATGTTCTGTAAGGTATGAGGGAGCGGGAACAGACGGGAAAGAGAGACATTTTGCAATCAAAAGGAGCCTCTCTGCTCTTTCTTAACAACCATGAGCTGAAATGTGAGGTTGCTAAGTGCCACTTAATAACTGCTTCTAGTCTCTTGCTGACAAATTTTGTTCATGCCTAAACTGCAGGAACAGCTACCGCTGCTAGTTTATTTCTGTCTCAGCCATCATACTACGAATTGTGTATCTCCTCATGCTGGCTCTTTTCACACAGGCCACTGGGAAGCTCAAGGGCAGCAAATCCTGGTTCTCAGGCCTTCAGACTCCAGGACTTATACCAGGGGCTCCTGGTTCCCAGGCTTTAGGATTTAGACTGAATTATACCACCTGCTTTTCTGGTTCTCCATCTTGTACTGGCAAATTGTGGGACTTTCTGGCTTCCACAACTGTGTGAGCTGATTCCTATGATAAATCTCATATACAATCTCTATATATCCTATTGATTCTGTTTCTCAGGAAAACCCTAATACAGTGACGAACACTCAATAAATGTCACCTTTTCCCATTAGTAAATGCTGGGCTTTACAATTTTCCAAAGTGTTGCCTTGTTTGACACATGACAGCATGAATACCAGAACCTGGTATTATCATTATTTCCCATTCTTATAAGAAAAAACAGGTTCAGAGAGGTCAAGGATCTGTCCCAGGTCACACAGCATATGTAAACCCTGCTAGGCCTGAGCCGAAGCCCTCCTACTTGCTAGAGGGTTCGGGCACCTTCCTGCACCGCCCCCCTTTTCCACCACCAGCCCCCTCTGCAGACTCCCAGCTGCCCCAAGGGGTTCCACAAGCTGAGACCACCAGAGGCCGCAAAATCGCCAGCTTGCTCCTGGTCTGTTCTTTCCTCCACAGCTCTCGCGCTAAGAGAAAGGGAAACTTGGAACAGCAAGAGGGTCGGTGGCAGCAGCAGCAGCAGGACTCGGAGGGAAGGAGTGTGGGAGGTCGAGAGGGAAAGAGGAGGGGGGGGCACCCCACACCCAGTCGCTTAGCCTCCCACCTGCAACAGTCTGCCCCAGCGAGGGGAAGAACAAGCACCTGGAGACTCAGCATCTGGCCCTGCAAATGGGCCGCTGCAGAACAGAGAGTGCGGAAGGAGGGGTGGGGTATGTTTAGAGGGGGGCACATGCAGAATTCAGAATGGAGAGAGGAGATTCCCGGCTCTGTTCCCTTCCTGCTCTGAGGACATGGCCCCTGTGCGGGAATGTCATCACGAACCTTAACCCCCAACCCCATCCAGGACCCCTGAATGTCTGGCATCCCCACAGCCACCTCTGGAGGCACACAGGACGGCCAGCTGGGCCCCCCCAGGCTTCACTCCATTGTCAGAGGAGGCTGTGTCCCATCACCCTGTGAACCTTTCCCGAGGAGCCACGGCCACAGCACAGTCTTACATCTGGGTTATTATCTGTGAATAAACTAAACCACTGCAGGTCCACACGCCTCATCCGGACAGGACCACGTGCAGTTTTGCTCACAAGGGTGAGCCCGGCCCCCGCCCTCGGAGTCAGCAAAGGTAAGGCTGGGAGGGGTAGGAGAGGCAGGTGGCTAAGAAAAGAGGCCGGGGGGAGGCCGAGGAAAGGAAAAGCTATACCTGTTCCCCAGTACTTGAAATTCTCTGCGGCCATTGAAAGAGAGAGAGAGAGAGAGAGAGAGAGAGAGAGAGAGAGAGAGAGGTGATTTATGTCTGCGTGCTCTCATGCACATCCTGACTTCTGGGCGGTGTTCTGGGCTGGGATGGGGAAGAAACAATGACACATGCCGCCCAAAAGAACCCAGTTAATCCAAGCAACCTCAACCTCTGGGACAAGCATTGTTTTTTAAGGTATCAAACTGCCTTTCTAATTTGCTTTTGGATGTTAACGCACTGGGGAACTGGTACTAGGCTTCTGCGCAAGGCACACCTGATCATCACAGTAATTGCTTCCACTGGCTCAGCCATAAGCTAATGGGGTGCCTCCCCCATGCTCCTGGACTAGCATTTCTTTTACTGTGATGTGTAGAGTAAACCGGAGATGTTACCGCCTGGCTGTAAATTCATCTCGAAAACTGCTGTCAACAACGTGGCTTCTCAGCCCTCTCTGCCCCCAAGGAGTGATCCGGTTTGGAGGCGGCAATGCATCACAGAGAACAGGAGACGGGCTAAGAAGCCAGAAACCCGAGTTCTGCTCTGCTGTGTGACCTTGGGATGCTGGGCAAGCGGAGGCTCACTCTGAGCCTCCGCTTGCCCACCTGTAAAATTGTGAGGGTTGAACCGAATGCTCCCCAGGGATGAGTTACAGCAAGGGTGGGAAGAAGGGAGAATCTGAAGTCCCTCAGACTTGAGCTCAAATTGCCACTCTGCTATTCATTGCCGCAGTGACCCTGGTCAAGTTAGGAAATGTCTCACAGCCTAAGATTCTTCTTGTGTAGGACGGGGCTGAAACAATATCTTACTGGCCTTCCCACATTCACCTTTCCCTTCCTCCCTTCTCAGTACTGCAACCTACATGAGCTTCTTAGAACACAAACCCGATCCTGTGCTGCCCTCCTTAAAACCTTTCAAAGGCTTTCCGGTGTCCTCAGGAAAAGACAGACTCCTTATTCTGGCAGCTGGCTTGGCCCAACCTCTACCCAGCTCCCCTCACTTTGGCCTCCCACTCCAGCCACCCTGGTTATTCTCCTCCTCACCATGCTCTCTTCTGCCACAGGCCCTTTGCACATTCTGTTTGCTTTCATGAAGTACTCTTCTACCTTTTCAACCAAATGGGCCATCCTTCAACTTCCCTCAAGCCTTGCATCCTCATTGAAGCCTTGCCTTAATCCTGACTGCCCCAGGTTCCTCTCCTTTGCAGCAACCCCATCAGTTGTAAATGTACACCTACGTGATTATTTCATGATGAAAATAAGTTCACTACAGGTCTGCAAGCTCTATGAGGGCAGGGACCACGTTACTCAACAACTAACATAGTACCTGAAGAAAAAGTCATAATGAACATAATAAAATTAAACAATGCCAACATTTATCAAGCATTGTCTACATGTCAGACACTTCCCTACAGCCCTAACAATTCGCTTTTATTCTTATTCTCACTTAACAAAGGGGAAGAATGAGTCACAGAGAGATTAGGTAACTTGTCCGATATCACACAATTAATGAGTGGTCAAACCCTGGAAGCCTGGCTACTGGTAGACTGTTTGATGCTCGTCACTCAATGCATGAAGCAGGGACCAGGTCTTTAAGCAAGGAAGGGGGCACTTCTTAAACATTTGATAATAATAATAATTGCTACTAGACATTAAGTAGTTGTGATATATCCGTTACTACATATTCTAGGGACTTTGACGTGAACTAACTCATTCTCCTAAAAACCCCATGAGGAAGTACTACCATTATCGTCATTTAACAGATGAGGAAACTGAGACTCAGGAAGGCTAAATGGCTTGCCCAGGTCACCAGAGTTTACACCTTGGTCCACTAGCTCTAAAGTCTGAGAAAATTCCAGCTCTGGGATCCTCGGGGGGGGGGGGGGGGGAGGAGGGGGACCAGGACAAATTCTTCACCATGCCACAGATTTCTGCATTCAGTCCTAGTGAGGCGGCCTGCCCTCCTTCTAGCATGGAGCCCACTGACCCAGCTAGGCAGGGTATAGACAGAGCTGTCCCCTGGAGACCACAAAGCTACTCACTGTCCCGGGGCCTCGGCTGAGGAGGCTACACAGCAACCTCACAGGGCTGCCAGGATGGGGGAAAACCAGCAGAGGCTAAGAAAGAGCTGTGATTACATATTACACGAAGGGCGATCCTCAACCAGGAGCACCAGCACCAAGGCAAGCTGTGCCTTCCACTGCACACACCCCTCGGGAGGCACTGGAGACCTTCTGGGATCCCCTCAGAGGGTCCTCTGAGCCAGAGTTCAACTGTGCTTGCAGCCCCTCAGAGAACACAGGTTCTGAAACCCTAACCCCAATTCTGTCCCTCCGTCGCGATGGCAACCCGCGCAGCCACTGAACCTGTCTCAGCCTCGGTTTCCTCCCCAGTAAAATGGGAAGAAGAAACACGCACTTCACAAGAATGGTGTGAAGACTGGAAGAAGTATTACGGAACGCAGGGGGTGGCAGAGGGGAAAAATGCAGGCGGTGGTGGAGGGGAAAAGACAGGTACGTAATACGATTTTCCTAGGGCAACCAATCGTTGGGATTCATATTCTACCCATGCCTGAAAGCTTCATACTGATTCACTATGAATGCGTGTAGCACTCCACTTCCGGATTAGAAGGACAATGACGATAATAAACAAAAAGGATAATAGGTATAAAGTATTCACTTACCATGAGACACTGGGAAAGACACTTTGTATACACTCTATCATTTCTTTTATATTACCTTCATCTTCACAAATATCCTACAGCCCAAGCCAGACTGCCTGGGTTCAAATCTGACCCAGCCACTTGAACACCTCAGACAAATTCTTAAAACTTTTTTCCCCTCAACTTTCTAATCTAGAATTGTAGTTGGAAGTGGCTGCCCTGCCAGCGACCATAATTCGCAGCCCCCAGGTTTCTAGGTAAGGCCATGTGACTGAGCTCTGGTCACTGGAATGTGGAAGGAGTTGATATACTCACATCCGGATTGTCCTATAAAAACCTCCTACAGTCTTCCACACTCCTGTTGTCCCCCAGCAGGGAGGTTCTAGGGAGTCGAATGTTCCAGAAGGCAGATCTCCATCAACTTCTGTGGAACACAGCACTTCCCTGCCCTGGCATCAACTGGACTCAACATGAATGAGACGACCACTTTTCTTGTGTTTAGCCACTAAGATGTTACAGTTTATCTGATCCAACAGCTAGCATCCAACAGCTAGTAGTTAGGGTTAACTACTAAAGAAATTGGTACCAGAAGTGGGGTGCTTAAATATGTGGTCCTGGCTTAGAAGTCAGATAGCAGAGCCTGGGAAACTGGAGCCTCATGTTGGACGGTGGTAAAATATTTGGTTTAACTATCACCTAGGACAACTCAGAGGCCAAAACTGGGCCAACTGACCCTATAGGCTCTAGAGAAAGATGTTTGGAAAAAAAAATAATGGTAATACTTTGCTTATTGCTCCTGGCTAAGTTTAGCAAGGTATTAGTAAGAAAGAGGAGCTGAAAAAGATAATCAATGACTTCTAGACCCCAAACAAGAAAAGTGAAGACTGAGAAGACTTTTAAGTGAAATAAATGGTCAGATTAAGGGTATAAGCTTCCTGCGTGAGCCTGATGGCTGCAAGGCAGCTGTCATTAAGGGGAGATAAAGAAAGGTATCCAGTTAAGAAAGTGAAGGAATCATCCATACTTGATAATTAGCTCCAGGGAATGAGTATGGGTGTGGCTATTGGCACATTCCATGTCACAGATGAAAATCCTACTAAGTTGTTAAGAGAAATGCACTGGCAAAATGTGCCAGGGTACATTTTAAAAATCTTTTACTGTTGGGGCGCTTGGGTGGCTCAGCTGGTTAAGCGTCCGACTTCGGCTCAGGTCATGATCTCACGGTTCATGGGTTCGAGCCCTGCATCGGGCTCTGCGCTGACAGCTAGCTCAGAGCCTGGAGCCTGCTTCGGATTCTGTGTCTCCCTCTCTCTCTGACCCTTCCCTGCTCATGCTGACTCTCTCTTTCTCTCTCTCAGAAATAAATAAAACATTAAAAAAAATTTTTTTAATCTTTTTCTGTTACATCATTAAAATAATCCTTAGACCCCTAAAAGGTCAAGGGCAGGAACCAGGTTACAAAAGATTTAGAGCTTCAGGAAGGGCCAAAAAGAAAAATGGACAAAGAAAATCCTCCCACGAGGCAGAGCCAGGAGCATGGAGAACAAGAAACTGGGAAACTGCTCCCAGAGAGCAGACTCAGGGCTCACACAAGGAACGTCACCCATTTCCAGGGCACAACCGCACAGGGCCTGCTTGCCAAGGTTTCAGAAGAACTAAGGGCCAGTGACTTGTGTGTGTCTTCCACTACTGCTTTTTGCTAGCGGGAGTTTTACTGTGGCTACCCTGCCCTTTCCAGTGTGGGATATGGATGCAGAAGGGCAGATAACATGTCTCTGTTGGCTCATGGCTTCCTGGACCATGAGAAGCCATACACAATACAATAGCTAGAACTCAGCTTCACCCAAAGATCTTCAACTTTCCTCTGGAAGCAATGGCTGCATAGAATGTTAGTTTCCTCCTCTGGGGAAGGGGAACATGTTTTCTGTGAGAGAAGGATACACACGGATATTTGGTGGCTGGAGAACCCCTGACACATCTGGCCGAGGATATATAAGCACAAGTGATGGAGAGCCCTTCCAGGCTTAGCCCGTAACACCTTTCAGAAGATTTCTACTCTCTCCATCTTCCTCTACCTATTGGCTAGATGAATGTCCTGCACTCCCCATACCGAAGGTAAAGAAAGCCAACTCCATCGATCTTGGTATCTAAATGACCTTCCTTCCCTCTCCCCCATCACTCCTCTCCCAGACTTTAGTGAGTAAGAAAGAACCTTGTATTATGTTAGATTCCTGAGATTTGGGGGTTGTCTGTTGTAACAGCTAATGTAACTATAATGATTATAATAAAAAGAAACCATGCCTGGCATGTAATAAGCACTATACAAGTATAGCTATTACTAGAATACCCACTTTACAGATAGAAAAGCTTGCAAGTTATGGGTGTGCCTCTCAGCAGATGATAAACAGACCAATTTTATAGGTGAGTTTGGGGTCTGGCTCAAGGTCACAAATAATGATAGAGCCAGAATTAGAGGCCTTCCTCTTATTCAAAAGCCACCAGCATGCCACTCTTGACACCAGGCCTCCCGGTTGATCCCTTGTCAGTTTATTCTGCTGTTATTTTTATTTTCTGTTCCATGAAACACTCTACTTGCAAATGGCCCAGCACTGAACTGGCAAGTCTGCATAGGAAACCAAGTAACCCTCCACCGACCCAAATTCCAAGTTTTAATTTACATTCAGCCAGTTAATTAAAAACGTGCTCTGTGAACACAGACACTGCAGTGGCTGACTCTTGAGATAGTTTTGCGATTCTCTGGAAGAAGCTAGGTTTCTTCCGTGACATTTTTGTCCAGCACAGCAACACTGCACCATGTAACAGCACGACCGGCTAGGGGACAGGAAAACTGCCGAGTAAGCATTTAGTGCGCATCAGCATCTAAGGGGGCAACAGAGAAGCAAAAGACCTGAAAACCATCCTACCCACCACGCCAGAGTGGCTGGGGCTGGGGCTCATGTTAATTAATGTTTATAAAGTGATTTGGGATTCTTGAATGAAAGAGACTATTCAAAATCACCAGCCTGAATAATCAGTTTTTTAAGGAAGCCATTATTGCTGAGTGCCTACTATGTGGCAGGTGTTTTCACATACTTGATCTGATTTAATCCTTTAATCACTGTATGTGGTAGATATGGATTTTCTTCCTTTTATACCTTTTTTGTTTTGTTTTGGTAATCCTCACTGTGCAGATGAGAAAACCAAATTCAGCAAAATTAAGTCATTTGCTGGAAAGCAGCAGAGCTGAAATACAAGGCTAAACCCTTCCCAGTATAAAGTCTTTATCCCTTTCACCATACCACACTGCCTCTTCCAGTCTTCTCTTCAAACACTTTCTGCATTAAAACAAGATGTCATTCAAGGATGCCTATCATTTTTTTCTTAGTGTCTTTTTTTTTTTTTACTGAGGTACATTTTAAAATACAGTGAAACGTACATATCTTAGATTTACAATGCAATGCATTTTGACAAATGCATACACCTCTGAACTCTAGTACCCTGGAAAGTTCCCTAGCACTTCATTAAGTATGCCTTTAAAAAAAATACAGCAAATAAGGGGCACCTGAGTAGCTCAGTTGGTCAAGCGGCAGATTTCAGGTCATAATTTCACAGTTTGTGGGTTCGAGCCTTGAGTCAGGCTCTCTACTGATGGTTCAGAGCCCGGAGCTTGATTTGGATTCTGACTCTTCCTCTCTCTCTCTCAAAATAATAATTAAAAAATTAAAAATATAGCAAATAAAATAAGCTGCTTTCTTTTGACCAAAACAAAAATTTTGTGACCTTGGCAGTGGCATCTGAGCCCATGGAGCCAATCCTTGAGATGAATGCAATGAATTATTTGACTTTGGGAATTTCGAGAAGGGGGATCCAGATAAAACCCTGTACGCAGCTGTCTCTGTCCACACCTAACACAAGGAGATGAGTTAATCCGGATGAGACACAGGTGTGAGATACCACTGTGCCTGGATTATCACAACTACCATCACCATTTTGGCCCCTACCGTGTGCCAGGTAGCAGAGCCTTTATACACATAACCTCATTTAATCCTAATTATCATCTCTATTTTACAGCTGAAGAAACTGGGCTCAGAGAGGTTAGGTAACATGCTTAAGAACACACAGCTAGAACAGGACAGCCTTGAAACTCAAATCCAGGAGGTCTGACTTCAGAGGCCTTTAGAGAGCTTGACTACAGATGCTGATGGGTAAATTTTAAATCCCAAAGATTTAATGGGCCACTTACATTCATTCAACAAACAGTACTCAGCATCTGCTATAAGCTGTGTTAACAGGCATCTAATAAGCTCCAGCTGTGTACCAGGCGCTCCCTTAGACTTTGGTAGAGGTTATAAAAATCTCATCATCTAGTACGGCCTAGTTCAGTTTGAAAGGCACAAAAAGTGTATGAATCGGGACAGAAAGAATGTCAGGCCATAAAGGGTCTCTGTTCAACTGGGTTGCATGGCCTAAGAGCAAAACAGTTAGGTTCCCTGTGCCTCAGTTCCTCCTCTGTATAAGGGGGATAACAGCAATAGCTTTTCAAGGAAATGTTGAAGATCAAATGGATCATTTGAGTAGCACTGGATGCATATTGGCCGTTATTACCTGTGTACCGCAGTACTTGCGCAATCCTTAAATTTACTAACAGCTCAATAAATATTGATGAATAAATGAATTCACAAATGAAATAAGTGATGCTGTGGAGTTAAAGGGGGAAAAATCGATCATGTAAGGACTGGGCTCCTTAGTAAGGCTGGCAGATTGGAAAGACTGCCATGCAAAATAGTTTAATAGGTTTGATGTTTAATGTATGTTTCAGATACCTAAGAAATTAATTGCTCATTCCTTTCTCTTCTGCATAAATGACCTGCGATTTTAAACAAGCGCAAAGAAAAGAGGTAGATCACAGTGAATTACAGGCTGTCTCATACTAAGAGATGGCTGAAGGTGCCCTGACACCCAGGAGTTAACTCTTATGGTGTGGGAAACGCTAGCATGGCTGCAAACCCCAATCACCACACGCTCACCCTGCCCAAAACCAGCTCTGTGGTCTTCTCCTTCCTTAAATTATACTTACTCCGAAAAGGATAAACACAAACACTGTCTTTAAAAGATGTTAAAGTTCATAAAAGTAAAACCAATTGGAAAAAAATCTAGAGGCTACTAATAAAGACAGAGCTACAGGAGGCCCTTATTTTACAGATGAAGAGACTCGAGGCCCAAGAAGGAGAGGCATTTAAAGTCATAACTTAAAGAAAATGGCAAAGACACGGGTGGAGCCGGGTGCCTTGGGTGTCCAGATTCCCAGATCCCAAGACTGGCGCCCTCTAAGGGGAATGCTCCTTACTCGAAAGGAAACACCGTGAGAGATAACTAAAAAGGAAGGTCCAGTCCCAGCAGGGGGCTAAGGGTCTGGTGGGCCAGTAAGAATTAAGGATGATTGTAACGGGAGAGGTATGGTCAGGGGAGGTGGCGCACCTGGTGGGAAGAAAATTAAGCCCTCCTGTGCTTTTTGTGGGGGTAGGGTTCCATACAGAGAGCAATCCAGTCTACCGGTCCCGGGGTTTTCAGGTGAATCCTCCCCCTTCTGAAGAAGCTTACACAAAGACCAATACCTTCTCCTGTAGGTTTCCACCTCGGTGAAGATTTCACGTGTGTTTGGGGTGGAGGTAAGGGGAAGCTTATGCGCCCTCGACTGGCAGCATAGGGGGAAGGGCTCTGGCAAAGAGTCTCCAGATCAACGCGGAAGTCGCGATCCTGCCCCTCCCCCATCCCCACGCCCACTTTGCTCCTTCTTTCTCCTCCCCCAGCGATGATCAAAACCAGGTGAAAGGGCCGAGAGCTGGAGGGCCAGTTTCCAACCGGCTTTTGCTGGAGCCCCGCGCTCCTGCCTTCTGCGCACACTCACAGGCACACTTTACACACGCACACACTCGCAAGCACACGCTTGGCACCCCCAAAGGCCAGGCCGCGCCCGCCGCATCTCTCCTTCAGCCCCCGGGAAACCGACAGGCAGCAACATGAATGAAATCTACCAGAAAGACTGCATTTCAGTTCCAACCACGCAATCTCCGGCCAAACCACCGAATATGTAGCAAAGTTTTATTTCGCTTTTAGAGTCTCCAGTTACGCTTCTACCATTTCCTGTGGAAACTGAAGCTTTGAAGTGTCTAGCTCTGGCTTTTGCAGACAGGCAGGACCGCCAGCTAGAGCTCTCAGAAACAAGAGCCCCCGGCCCCACCCACTCCCCCCGCCAGAACTGCAGGTTCAAAACCACCCAGCTCCCGCCTCCAAAACGGGGGTTGTGGGAGGGGATGACAGAACCTGCTGGAAACGACGCCCGTAACTGACAGCCCCCTCCAGAACCCCGCCCCACTCTCATCCTGCTCGGGTCTCTAGTGGCGCTCCTTAAGCCAAGTGGTGACAGCTGTAGCTCCCTGCCACAGGGAACCGAGAAAGGCAGGAGCTGGGAAGCTCAGAAATTGAGGAAAGGGGCGTCCTTCGCGCTGCACCCACCAGCTGTGCGCTCTGGCCTGCAAAAACTGCCCCGGGAAAACTTGGGACCTAGAAATCTTCCCGCTCGACCCTCTCACCACACACACCTCTCCCCCACTGTTTCTAGGCCAAGCGAGCTCTCCAGTGTTCTGCCTTGACAGCCCCGGGGCCTCCCTGAACACCCGGGCTCGGATTGTGTCCCGGAGGGCGCAGGGAAGTATGAGAACTGGCTGCAGTAGGAGGAATGCACCTCTTCCGTAATTCCAAGGAGCCAAAGTCGTGCGCCCGAGAATTTGGCATCTTCAAGGTCAAAAACCAAAACAAAACAAAACACAGGGCTCTGGCAGAAATATGTACTAGGGGCAAATGATCAAACCTGTGCCCCCAAATGGTGATGGGTACTCTCCACAGTCAGCAGGCCGCAGCCGCCGCCCCGCCCTGCGCTAGGGGCAGAACTGTGCGCTCCGGGACTTCTCTGAACCTTAGGAGCCGCGCGCGTAAAGTACGCGGATTCTGAGCGCGGGGGTGAAAAGGCGAGTTTCGGGCCGCCTCCAGCTCTGCGGTCCTCTCAGAGGCCTGGGACAGCAGTGGGTGGCCAGAACGACGCGGGAGGGAGGGCGCCATGCAAACTTGCAACAAGAGTTGGCCAGGTTGGGTGGGAGGAGGCGGCACCCGCGCGGCCACTTACCGCTGGCATTCTTCCCGCAGATGAGGTGCTGATAGGGCTGCAGGAGCCCCCAGATCTCCGAGTCGTTGTTGACTGTGTGCTCCAGCGTCTCCACGGTGAACCTGGGCGCCTCGTGGAGTGCGTGGTGGTGGTGATGGTGGTGGTTGGCGGCTGCTGCTGCGGGTGGGGCTGCGGCGACAGCGGCGGCGGCGGCTGGCGGGGCGCAACAGCTGCTGCCCCCGCTGGCGCTGCTGGCTGCGCTGCAGGCGCCGCCGCTCGCCGCTCCCCCTCCGGGCGCCTCCCGCTCCTTATCCGCCGCGGGGGCAGTGCCGGGGCCCGAGCTCGGGCCTGGGCCGGAGGTGGAGCCCGGTCCAGGGCCGCTGCAGCTCCGGGGCAGCCCGGAGGCCACGACCCGCGAGTAGATGTCCCGGAAGAGGCTCTCCATGCAGGCGGTCAGGTAGATGGCGGCGTGTTCGTGGATGCGCAGCGCCACGCGGCTGTCCACCATCCAGCGGTACACGCGGCCCACAGAGAAGGTGAGGCCGCAGCGCGCAGACTTGCCGCGGCCCAGGCGATCGCCGCCGGCACTGCTCATGTTGTAGAGGGACAGCGCGGCCAGCGCGGCGGCCGTGCAGTGCGCCGCCAGGCCCCAGGACAGCACGATCTCCATGGCGCTCTGGATCTCGTACTTGGTGCACTTAGCGAAGCGCAGGCTCAGGCGCTGCGCCTCTTTGGCGATGCGTACCAGCGCCCGGCTCACCAGCGTCGACAGCTTGGCTAGCGCGTCTTTGGGCAGGCCGCCGGGGGCCGCCGGGCCTGCCCGGGGATCCCGCGAGCGCAGCAGCAGCGCCTCCAGCTCCTGGAGGGTCCAGGGGACCTCGTCGAGGTCCGGCAGCAGCCGCGAACAGTGCTGGCCGGCGCAGTCCAGCCCCTCGGAGTCTTCCACCAGGGCAGTGTTGACAGTGTCAAAGCTGTTGTGCCGGCTGTGCATGGAGTCAGCTAGAGGCGGCCAGCAGCTCCCGCCATACGGGGACGCCGGGTGCGAGTCGGAACAGCACAGGGACAAGTTGGAGGAGCGCACCGAGTCCGCCGCGCCACCATAACCCGAGTCCAGCGTCAGATCCTCCAGGGTCCGCACCACAGGCTTCTTACCTCTCCTGGCCATCGCTGCGCCACTTCATGCTGCGGCCGCCGGGGAGCCGAGGGGAAGGAGCAGCGAGAGCAGCGGACGCCGGTGCGCGGGGAGAGCCGAGTCCGCGCTGCTTCGGCTCACTTTTCCACCAGCCGCTACTACTTTCGGCTGCTTCCCCGGGCCGCCGCCACTGGTAGACACCGAGCAGACCCCGAAGTCATCTTCCAGAGCCCGGGCCGGAGCTGGGGCGCACTGGGGAGCGAGCGAGGCCGGGAGGAAAGCTCACGCCGGGACTCGCCCCTTTCTTCCAAAATAAAATAAAAAGTGTCTGACCCGCTCCTCCCTGGGCCCTGCTGAGCGCAGAAGCCGCCGGACGCCGGCCTCAGTGTTCGTAGGACGGAAACGGACTCAGATGCCGCCGCAGCAGCAGCTTTGCGTGCAGCTGGCTCCGGGCTCCGAGCTCCGGGCTCCCGGCTCCCCGCCCGAGGTTCGCTAGAACGCCCGCCCGCCCTGCACTGAAGCGCAGCAGTTACCGCGGCGGCTGCAAACCCTGCCGAACCCCGCAACACCCTGGCAGCCAGCAGGGCGGGCGTATGTAAAGCAGGGCCGACAGAGAACCAATGGGATTAGGGGATGCTAATTACCTCGCTTTTTTTTAAATTCCTCAGCTCTCCACGTAGCCCCGCCTCTCACACACGCCCCCGGCGGTGACCAAGGCTGCGGGAAGTGGGGGGCAGCGGCTTGGGAATTCGGGGGGCCTGTGGGAACGAAGAGACCCGCATACTGTCCCCTTGCTGCCGTCCCTGCCCCTCAGGCTCCTGGCTTTGGAGAATGGGAGGGTGGTAGGTTGGGCAGGTGACCCCCCCCAACCCACCCACCGAGGTGTGCTACCCGCCAGCGGTTCACAAGGTGTCTGCCTGAGGTCGCTTCCTGCCCCTGAGTTTTGGATTTCAGTTTCTTTTTTTCTTTAATACGCAAAGCATGTTTTTTCTCCCTCTCCCCTTCCCCCACTTTGGGTCCCCATACCAATTAGTGCAGCCCTTTATCAGCCCTAGATTGCCTCAGCCTGGAGGGAAGGTTAGAAACCAGGCCAGCTAGTTGAGAGGCCAGGGCAATACCACTAGAAGGCTGAATCTCAGGACGTTAGCCACCTGCGACCAGGGCACATGAACTAAGTTCTTTTCAATAGCCAAGAGGAGGACCCTACGCCCATCCTTCAAAGGCCAGGGTGGTGGGCTGGAGGGAAGACTCCTTTCCCACTTTGCCATCCTGGTGCATGTAGTTCCAGACAGCTCAGCCCTAAAAGGGTAAATTTGCACGGAGGAGAGTTTTGTTTTTTGACTAAAGAAATATATCACATGTACGCATGGCTTAGCTGCGGTTGTATCAAATGCCATGGTCTTGTTTATTTGTCTCCACCTACCAAGGCAGAAATGATACCCTTTCCACCAGGGGATTCCCAGCTCCCACACAATGTCTCTGCCTGAGGTTGGGGACCCTCTTCCTCTGGCTGGCCAGAATTTTCAGCTTACAAGTCCCCTCCTACAAAAAGGCAGCCCGGATCCCGGCAATATTCACCTGGGAGTTTCACCTGCCTACCCCAATTCTGAAGCTGTCGATTTCTGGGCACTTTTAACACTGGGTTGTTACAATATGATAATGTGTCTAGAACCCTGGCCAAGGGGTTCACTGTGCATAGGCCTGTGGCAAAATAGTCACTCAGTAAATATGTGCTATAAATGGGTGGATAGAGGAAGGAAGCACATGCTTTTGAACTGTTGGTTCAAATGGACTTTCCCAGATAACCCCATAGATGGTCTGATGTTTCTCCTGTGTCATTCCAAATCCACTCATCCCTCCACCCCCCAACAAACCACCACCCTCTGTAGCTACCATCCTAGTATATGAGTACATATACTCCTCACTTTTCACTTTGACTATTAAAATATTCTACCGCCTGTTCTCTCCTGCCTCTTCCTTCTCCAAACCATCCAGTCCAGGATCTTCCAAAAGACCATTTCTAAACTTGTCATTCCTTTCTTGAAAAAAAAAAATTCAAAGGCTCCCCACTGCCTTCCAGATAAATAAAGTTTATACAATTAGCTGGCCTTCAAGGGTCTCTTCACTCTGTTTCCAGACTCTCTTTCCATAAAATTGCAAACCTTTTATAAAGGACTGTGATGATTTTATGTCTGTCAACTTGAGCTGGCCATAGGTGCCCAGTTTAAACATTGTTCCTGGGTATGTCTCTGAGGGTCTCTTTCCAGATGAGATCAGAATTTGAATTTGTGAACTCAGTAGATTGCCCTCCCCGATGTGGTTGAGCGTCATCCAATCCAAATAGAAGAAAAGGTAGAGGGAAGAGGAATTCATCACTTTTTTCCCACCTCCTCGATTGAGCTGAGATGTACATTCTTCAGTCCTAGGACAGGGATTTACACTATTAGCTCCTCTGGTTCTCGGGTCTTTGAAGTTGGACTGAATACTACCAGTTTTCCCGGTTCTCTAGCTCACAAACGTCAGGCTGTGGGACTTCTTAGCCTCTATAATTTACATGGCCCAATTCCTCATAATAAATCTCTCTGTTTTTCCAAAGACTCAGAACCAATAGGGTGTATATATATATAAATCTGATTCTCTGGAGAACCAACTAACACATGGATACATAGTCTTTAATGAGCTGAACCCTGCCTTTTTCTCTAGATTCTTTATCATCATGCTAACATCCTAAGCATATATTCACACTCATGTAGACACACAGATACACTCACACATATACCCAGAGACATGCAACGGTACAGACACACTCACACACACATACTTTCTACGCTCAGTCATACTAAAATCACTTGCTGGTTTTCCAAATTACCATATTATCCCTTGCATCCCATATGCTTCTGCAGACGCCGTTCCCTTTGCTCAGGACACTTGGCTCCCTCTTCTCCAGCTGGCAAACTTCTCATCCTCTGAGATTCAGCTCCAAGATTGCCACCACTGTGAAGTTTTCCCCATGCTGCCTGCTCTCCACCCAGCCCAGACCTGGGAAGGCATCTCCATCTTTGTTGCTCAAGGTTTGTTCTCAGGTCCTTTTTTCCGTGCCCTCTCCATGTTTCCCTGGTGATCTCACCCACTCATATGCCTTCAGTTAGCACCTATGTGCTGATCATGCTTGAGTGAGAACCACTCAGTGGTGCAGGTAGCAAGAGGACCAGCAAAGCCTCATGCTTAGGGGGAAAGAGAAGCTGAAAAAATGAGCTCAGCACTACTTTATTGTCTTCTGTAGCACCAGGTCAACTTGGGGTCCAATGCCGCCTCTGCCAATTTCCCAACCGTACCCAGTGTTCACTCATTTAATATTTTATCCTCCCTTTCCTTGCCTTTGAAATGCACAAAATCATCACACCCAGCTTTCTAGGGTTGCTGGGGGTTAAGTGAGATTTTTACACATAGCAAATTAACGGTGTCCCACATGTGATAATAATCGCGTAAATGTCTGCTGTTATCTTCTGACATTTTCCGATGATCCTCTGCAATAAACACCTATGTCTTATGGAGTCAGAGGGGAGAATGACAACTGTTACATATAAAATCCAACTTCTGCTTCCAGGATGGACTGAAATACTGCCTCCCCTAGAAGGTTTTCCCGTATCTCAGCAAATGTGTTCTTCTCCCATATACTGTAGATGTTGTGCACAATGCCTCCTCTCACCTTCCGAGGGCACACCCCTTGAAAGCCAGGATCTGGCCTCTCACACAGTGCCAGTGCTAATGGGCGTATTCCTTAGTATCATAGATAAATCAAAGCATATACCCATTTCATACACTAAAATAAATCCTTAATGATAAATGTTAAACATCTGTGGGTGAATGACCTCTAAGCAGTGAGCGTAGTGAATGCATCAACCAAATGTTAAATATTAGCTCCATATATTAGAAAATTCACTGTCTGCAAAAATGTATGAGAAAGAAAATTTAAATAATCCAAAATTTCACCTTACACAGGTCATCCACATTAACAACTTACTGTATTTCCTTTCTAATCTAATTTTTCCCATCTTTTTTCTCCTAAATATATATATTTCAACAGAGTTGGAGTTTTCTGTAAATTATCTTGCATTTTGATTTTTTTCCTCAAAAAACTTCCTCAGGGCACTTGGGTGGCTCAGTCAGCTGAGTGTCTGCCTCTTGATTTCAGCTCAGATCATGATCTCATGGTTTGTGAATCTGAGCCCCACGTCGGGCTCTGCGCTGACAGTTCAGAACCTGCTTGGGATTCTCTGTTTCCTCTCCACCTCACCCCCACTCGTGCGCACTCTCTCGCTCTCTCAAAAATAAATAAACTTGAAAAAAGTTCATCAAGCTTTATAGTATAATCATTTCCACATGCTATTAGATATTTATCCAAAACACCCTTTTTGGTGTGGCTACAAAATATTCCAACACATGTCTGTATCTTAATTGGTGTATTGATTCCTCTCTTGGTTGTTTCTAACTTGTGTAAGTAATGCTGTGATGGATCTCTTTGCATAGAAACAACTCTCTTCTTTGAAACCAGAAGTCTTCAATGTTATCCTCTAAGAAATACAGATAGACAGTAAACATATACTGATGATTAAAGAATAAACAAAAAAAAACCCCAGAAATTAAATTACTAGAATTATTTTGCCTATCAGGTTAGCAAAGATTTATAAATTCAGTCATGATGAATGTGTGTCATGGTGGGGCATAAATTGGGGCAATCTTTTGGGAGGGCAGTTTGCCAATATGTATCAAAATGTCAGTGTGCATTCCTTGTGATTTCCCAGAAATCGTATCTTCTGATATTACCCAAAGTGATTCTTGTGAATTTTTCAGAAGTATACAGGATGCTCTTGGTAACGTTGTTTTCACATAGGACTTTGGGAAACAACCTAAATGTCTTTCAATTAGGTCTGATGAAATGAATTATAGTAACTCATACAAGGGAACACTAAACACTTGCAAAGAATAATGGTGGTGATCTTTACTTCCACATCATGTTGGAGTGAAGAAGTTTTTGAAAATGGGTTTTGTAATTGCATATATATGATGCCATTTGTGTAAAATCCTTTGTGTGGAGCTAAATATGTATATAAATATGTAAATTTGCCTAAAAAGATGGAAAAAATAGCTAGAGCTCGTTTATTGGATTTCTGGTGTGTGTTTTTTTTTAAGGAGTTTTATTTATTCTAGTTCTATCCCTTTTTATGTTCTTTTTCTTTTTTTTTTTCGTGATTTTTAACTTTCTTCTTTGTACTTCTGAACTTTTTATGTTGAAGACATATCACTTCTACCAGAGCCAGAAAGCTATTGTCAAAAGAAAATTAAATTATTTTCTGCCTACTGTTCTGAAGCCTACCTGTTAATCACAGTAGTAGTATAATACTTTGTTCTTCAGCATTCTAGAAGCCAAACAGCAAGCGCAGCAACTAACCCAACAGCCATCATGTGAACCAACCTCATTCAGCTGGATTCACACATGTTGTGTGCCTTGTCGTGTGCTCCCTACACATCAGCTATGCACCAGCTGCAAGGCCACCTAGGATTGAAGCTGGCTCCGCTACCTTCTAGCAAATCCCTCGGCCTCTCCATGCCTCAGTTTTTCACCTTTAATTGGGGATAATAATAGCACATGCCTCAATGGTTGTCTGTGATGATTAAATGGGATCATTAGAACAGTGTCTGGCTCCCCAAATGATACTACTGTTGTTGTTATTTTCCACCTGAAAGCCTCCATCCCCTAGACAAATTATCTGATGGGAATCTCCAGGCAGTGACTCTAGGGAAAATGGGCATCTCATTCACACCATCTACCCTGGTTACCTACCTACACACTCTCTGCAAACTAATTATACTTTCTTAAATTCACCATATGTCTTCATTCAAGCTATTCTCTCTGTATTAAATGCCCTCCCCTCTTTTTTTGCCTATTCGTCTCCAATGCAGCCTTCAAAGCCCATCTCAAATGTTACCATTTGGTAAGAACCACCACACTCATCTTGTCCTACCCTATAGAACTAGTCTTTCTCTTTGCTCTGTTTCTTTAAAGCATTAAACATGTACTTCCATTACAACCCTTATCGAAAATTATTAGCTATTGATACCATTGTCAGTAGTGGCAACAGCCTTCTGTTCTTTTCTCTGTGCAAAAGACTATTAGTTAAGAGTGTGGACTTGAGGTCATAAAAACTCATGTTTACCAGTGGCAGGCTATGTGGGTTTTAGATAAGTTTTTAACTTCTGAGTTTCTATTAATTGTTTCTATGGGGAAAATCATAATGCCTCATAACCTTATAGGGTTTTATCTACATGAAACAATGCATTTAAATACTTAGCACGATGTCTGGCACATAAAGAGGCTCCATCCAATATGTATTTATTGGGTGTTATATAACAGTTACTGTTATAGTAACAATAATATTATTATATTATACATGTTGCTTTATAAACTCCCTTTTTTCACTAAAACATATTACTTTTCCCTGTCCTTATGTGCTTTTTTCATTTTCCCAACTTTTAACTTGAAAAATTTTAATCAGAAAAGTTAATAGACAAACACCCAATCCACCCTTCTCCCAGATTCACTATTTCTAACATTTGCTTTCTCTCGCTCTTTCTCTCTGTGAAAGGTGTGTGTGTGTGCTATAATGTTGTTTTTTTCCTGAACCATTTGAAAGTAAGCTGCAAAGATCATCACATTTCAGCATGCATCTCGCAGCATGTATATATACACTACATTCTCCTACAAAGAGAACCATTATCATATCCAAGAAAGAGTACTGATATATTAACATTATCTGACAATTCATATTTAACTTGTCCCCCAAATATCTTTTATATTGGTTTTTGCATTATATCATCTGATGACTACAAAGAATTCTGAATGGATGTCCAATAATTTGTTCAATGAATCTATTATTTTTGGGCATTTAGGTTCTTTCCAGTATTGCATAATTGTACACAGCTCTAAAAAATCATCACAGCTAGTTTTTAAATATATTTGACTTATTTCCTTGGGAAAACTTCCTACAGTGGAATTTGGTCCAAGACAGTGCAACATTAGAAGAGCCTGATGCATGATGCTAAGTTGCCCTTGGAGAAGATTGTACCACTTTATACCCACTAGCAGTGTATAAGAGCACATCTTCCACTCCTTTGACACCACTGCTGTTATAATTTATATATTTATCAATTTAATAAAAGAAATAATGAGTAACATTTATATGCCATTCCTAATGTGTAAAGTATTATTCCAGGTATATGACATGCGTCACCCTTGTAATCACTCTACAACCTTCATTTTGCAGATGAGCAAAGAAAGTTTCAGCAGCTTCCCCAAGGTCACACAGCTGAGGAGCAGCAACCTAGGGAGCCCAAATCCAGAGACTGTGTCATGATCTACCTTCTGCTATTACTTCTCAATAGAGTGTCTAACATTTATTTGATCCCTCCTGTAGTTGAATATGTTTCACATATTTGTCTTTTATGTCTTTGCTTGTAAGAATACCCTGTTTACATCATTTCCTTTTTGGAGGGGGTGATGTGAGGTAGGTCTTAATATGTTTGTCTTTCTCTTAATAATTTTTAAGAATGACTTCTAGAAAATAAATATAACGGTTTCTCTGTAATGCAGGTAATTCTCTATGGCTTGCCATTTTTCATTTTAAACTCATGAATGTATTTATATATGTGTCTATCTGGCATAACATTTTTATTTTCTTTGTGGCTTGCATTTTCCCCTTTATTTTTTTAATTCATTTATGCATTTAAGTAATCTCTACACCCAATGTGGGACTTGAACTCATGACCATGAGATCCAGAGTTGCTTGCCCTTCTAACTGAACCAGCCAGGCACCCTGACATTTTCCCCTTTAAATTCATTTGTTTGTTTATTTGCTTGTCTGTTTATCTAGCTAGCATGAGATTTTTCTTTGCTCACAGTTATATTAGTCAATTCTTCTCTTTAAGTTTGCTAAGTGAAAAAAGTCTGCCCTATTTTCTGGAGGATGAATATTATCCTATATTTTATCTTATATCTTCACAGTTTGCTTTGAAATCTTCAATCCATCTCATTTCTCTACACCATTGCCAACACTAGCATTGCTTTATCTCTAGACCAGACCTCAAGTACCTTCCAGGGATAGAAATGGGACATTGTTTGCTGAGAGGTGGTCCCAGAACATTTACTATTTATTAAATCTGGAAATGTCATGTGCATGCCAAGGGACAGTGCACCAAAGACAAACTAGGATTTCAATTCCAATCTTTTTCCTAAATGAGCTACCCTTCCCCCGCTCCTGGTTTCCACCCCAAATATGAAACAGTCCATGGTAGACAATTAAGACAAAAGCCCTGTTTCCCTGGCCTTCTCTGAATCGGGCTGTATGGGGAGAGCAGTGGTAGTTGAGGGGAAAGCATGCCAAGAATTCATTTCACTTTGAAAGACCTTTTCAGGGCTTTATTTATTCCAAGAGTTCTTTAAACATTTTAAATACAGTCCAATGAAGTGTTTCAGGCACTGGTTCAATACCGATTATGTCTCCTTTCCTTGAGGACAATGCCTTGCTTCAATACATGATAGTGTTTTCAGCAAACCTTTGATTTTAACATTAGCCAATCCCATTCTTCCTCTCCTTTGCTCTTTCCCCAAATATTGTGGCTGAAACCATTACTCACAAAATGAAACAATTAGTGAACTTCCAAAAATACTTCATTAGAAATACAGCAACACCATCACCCAAGCAACAATTTGGTGCTCACAGTGCCTTACAACATAGTAGATAATCAGTCAATGTTTGCTAAGCAAATTAGCAGAGTGTGCATGGGGTCCAGTGAAAGAATAGCTATTAAGCCTATAATGAACAAAAAGGGGCATACTCTGAAATTTTTGTAGGGGAGCTTAAGCCTCTGAAATTACAACTTTAATTCACTTACTCATTTAGCTAATAGAGAATTTTCTAATGTGTGTTCCATAAAACATTCACCCTATAAAATGCAGAGGAAAAAAATTCGAAAAGTTAGAGACCCATTCTCCTTCTTTTAGAGATTCATGATGAACATTTGCCTATTAAAAGCTTCCTACAGCATCAAAACATGTTTAAATGAACATAAACCCCATAAGGGCAGAAGTCAGGTCTGTTGTGCTCACTAGTATGTCCCAAGAGCTTCATAGAATGCTATTAAATATTTATTGAATAAATGAAAGAATGTTATCTAGATATCTCTGGCTGATAAAGAATTACCCTGGGGGCACCTGGCTGGCTCAGTCAGTTGAGCATCCAACTCTTGATTTCAGCTCATGTCATAATCCCAGGATTGTAGGATTGAGTCCCATGTCAGGCTTCATACTAAGCATAGAGCCTGCTTAAGATTCTCTCTCTCTCTCTCTCTCTCTCTCTCTCTCTCTCTCTCCCCCTCTTCTTCCCTCTGCCCCTCTCTCGACTCTCTCAATCAATCAATCAGTCAATCAATCAATGTTTTTAAAAAATAAAAGAATTACCCCAAGTCTCAGTGGTTTAAAACAACAAACACTGACTACCTCACAGTTTCTAGGGGTCAAGAATCCAGGTATAGCTAAGGTGGGTCCTGGGCTAAAGACCTCACAGACCGCATTCATCTCGAGCCTCATTTGGAAAGGACCTGCTTTCAAGATGACTCATGTGGCTATTGGTGGCCTCAGGTCCTCACTAACTATTAGCTGGAGACTTCAGTTCCTTGTCACATGGATAGGTCACAAAATGACAACTGGTTTCCCTCTGAGCAAAAGGGCAAGAGAAGGTACCCAAAATGGAAGCCACAAGTTTTTTTAATAACCAAATATCAGAATTGACATCCCATCACTTCTGTTACATTCTGTTAGATGTGAGTCAGTAAACCCAAACCACACCCAAGGAAGGGTGTGATTACTGGGAGATGGGATCGCTGACCACTTAGCCTGCCTAACATAAAGAATGACTGAATGCATCCGCATTATCTGTTCTTATTTGGCCTCCTAACTTTTTTTTTCAAGTAATAGCTTTTAATTTAGAAAAACACTTCAGGAAACATGTAGAACTAAGATGTATTGAGTGCTATGTCCCAGAGGATAAGAATAAATAAGGCATAATTTATATATTAATTTATTCTTTAAAAAATAACTATATTTTGAGTATCTAGCACTGTCTCCTTGAAGACCTTAGAGTTTAGGCCAAATCTGAATATCCTTTTTATAAGTATCACTTGGGGAGAGGCATGCTTAATTGATCCACAAGACAGATTCCAACCAAAAAAGGAGGGGGAGAATTCTGTCATGTTTGTGGCCTTTTAACTGACCAACATGTGCCCTCCCTCTTGTCCCTCCTGGACAGAGCACTGGACATGACCTAACTGTGGCTGGAAGATTGCTTCCAGCTGGAATTTGAATTTTTTTTTAAGTGTCCTCTATGGCCAACATGGGGTTCGAACTCACAACCCTGAAATCAAGAGTCAAATTCTCTACTGACTAAGCCAGCCAGGTGCCCCAGGATTTTTAATTCCAAACGAGTCATACAAAATGCAGAGCTAGTGACCAAGCATTCATGGTGGAAGTGGCATTGGAGCATGTGAAGTCATCAAAGCTGATCATAAATATAAAAATTCTTAATCATGGACACTTCATAGAATTGCATTTCCCAACCCTCCCTCCACCCCAAGACATTGGACATGGTCATATGCCTTGCTTTGGTCAGTTAAATGTGAGGGGAAGTAGCATGTGGTATATCAGAAAAGCTTTAGGAGCTTATTAAATTGGCGGGCTGCAATTATCCTTCTTTGTTCCAGATTCTGGAATCATGGAAGCACAAGGCCCCCATTGGCTTGGGCCCTTGAGTAACTCTGATAAGCAGAGTCACCCTTTCCACCACTGTAGAAATAGGAATGAGAAATGAATAGGAATAGAAATGAATGAGAAATGAATCTTTGTCATTTAAGGCATTGAGATGTTGGGGGCTATTTGTCACTCCAGTGTAGCCTTACTGGCACAGTAGCCCAGCAGTCAATGTTCAGCACCAGTAAACTGAGTGTCCAGTAGTGGTGGTGCCAGTGGTATGAGCCTAAGAAGCCATGACTCTTGCTCTATTTTTTCTAACCTCTCTTTGTTCCTGCCTGTGCTCTGAAGCTGGTTCTTTCAGCTATCCCCTCCCCAAATCCCACCAATGAATCCCTCTCCTGCATAAATCACTCAAGGCAGATTTCTGTTGCTTTCAGCCCAAAACCTGGCCTGATACTAATTCTGTTTTATCGAAAAGGAATCTATTGAGCTCAGTGTGGCCATCCTTGTCCTAACTGCAGGCAAGCTTAAGACTGAAAATAATGAATAAGACATATTCCTTCATCCTCAATCTCTAGTAATTTATAATCTCATTAAACAAATAACATGCACATGAATGAAACAACATTGAGAAATTTAAAATAAGTCACATGATACTGGAGGCACAGGAGGGATTTCTTTATCTAGACAGGGGGGAGTTCTTTATCTAGAAACTTCCAAAGGAAACACACAAATAAAAAGAGATAAGGGTACATATTTTAATCTCTTTGTATTACCCTTCACTGGCCCACTGGCCATACATGTTTCAATTTGAAAAATGTTTTCCCGACATAAGAAATATGATTATTACAACAGTACTTGGTACACTGGAAGCAGTAAGTACATATTTGTTGAATAACTAGATGAATGAACATGATCAGGAGTACATAGGATTTAGAATCAGCAACATAGGATTCAAGTCTTGTCCCTACCACTTGTTAGCTGTGTGCTGTGACATACATTCCTTAAGGCCACTGAGACTGGAAACAGAGACTTCTATAATCCTCACCACAGAATGGAGATGCTAGTATTGGTTTCCTAGGATGGCTTGTAGAATTGAATATATATGATGGCATATAGGAAGCCTGGAATAAATGCAATATAGGCATTTAGATGCCCACATATATGTATCTGTGTATGCGTGTGTGTGTGTGTGTGTGTGTGTGCACTCCCCACAATTCATTTCCCTTCATTTATTAATTCATATAGAAATAGTCCCTGAGCATCTTCCATATGCTACACATAGTGCTAAGGACTGAGAATCAGTGGTGGACAATGACATATACCTCATGAGAAGTGGGATCACAAGGGACTATGTGACCACACTACAGGGGTCAGTGGGACGACCTCTTATAAAAATCAGCCCTTTGCACTTTATCAAAATCCTGGAGGTTCTTCCAATTTCCACCCTCTATACTTCTCCCAGCTGAGAAAAAAATCAAGAGCCAGATGCGGCACATGCTGTAAGTCACCTTTTCAATCTGTATTTCTCCTTTCTCCTACCATTAGAATTTTGATTTTCTTCAAGATAGCCACATGTCCTGCTATAAGACCACATTTCCTAACCTTTCTGGCAACTGAGGGTGGCTGTGGAGCTCACTTCTGGCCTAAGAGATGTAAGCAGAGTTCTGCAAGGTGTCTCTGGGAAAGATTTTCTTTCTTGATGTGAGTATCATCCCCTCCTCACTGTCACTTCCTTCCTCTACCAGCCTGGAACATGAAAGGGAGGCCAGAGGTGGAGTGAACACCCTATGCCCACAAGGTCACCATGGGGAAAAGAAAGCCACCCATCAAAGATAGCAGAGAGGAAAGCTGGAGGGACCAAGGGGCCCTGATGGCCTGGTGTGCAACCATACTGGCCTGAACAAGCCAACATTGTTTGGGTCTTTTTGTTTGAGGCAGCAGAATTCTGAGCCTTTTATGTTATGTATGTCCATTTGACAACCATTTATTGAGCACATACAATGTACAAGGTACAATTATAGGCCCTAGGGATATAGCAGACCCAAAAAAGATACTGGAGGGAAGAATATTCTCACAGAGGGACCAGCCAGTGCCATGGCCAATGTAGAAGGATGTGTGCTGTGTCAGAGGAATAGCTAAGGGCTGAGTGGGGAGTGAATAAATTAAGCAGGAAGGAAAGTAAGAAGAGAGAGGTCTGACAGGTGATAGTGGCAGTGGGGAATCGAAGGGGATTATTTAGAATAAGGGTCAGCAAGTTTTCCTGTAAAGGGCCAATAGATCTGAGCTTTTGCAAGCCAGGTGGTCTCCACAGCAACTGCTCAACTGCTCAAGAAAGCAGCTGAAGAGAAGACAGCATGTCAACAAAGGGTGTGGCAGTTCCAAAACTTTATTTACAACAAGCATCAGGTAGCTGAGTTTGGCTGGAGGGCCATACTTTTCAGAACTCTCATGCAGGGCCTTATAGATCAGTGTAAGGACCAGGACTTTTACTAGAAGTAATTAATCAGCTCTTGGAAGGCTTTGCACATGGGAGTGACATGATCTGAAATGTGTCTTAACAAGATGACTCTGGGTGTTGGGTAGAGAATAAAAATAGAGGGTAGGGGGCATGAGGAAAGCAGGGAAGCCAGTTCAGAGATGGCTGCAATAATCCAGGCTCATGTCACATAAAATATTTCCTTGGTTTCAAAATCATCGATGAGAGTATGACAGTGTTCTTCAAATGATTTATTCAACCTGCCACATCCTGTGCATAATTAATGATACCCACCTTCCCTCCAGAGGGAGGACCCCAAGTGCTTTGCAACCTGATTTGCCAAGCAGAACTTTTTATCTAATTGAAACAGTGGGGGAGATTTTAAATAGGCAACATGCAATTAGCCAAATTGGAAGAGACACAGGACACCAAGGTTCACACACCCACAAAAATCAACACCAAAAGCAGCCCAGCCCCAAGCTCAGGTGATCTGCAAAGAATAAGACCTGGGATCTGGGCATTTTGTTGGCTTCATGGTAGAACAGGCTCATCACAAACACTGAGATTTGGATAGCATTAATAGAGAAGGTGTTTTCCTCCTGTCTACTATACATATTATGCTGACCTTGGGCACAGGGAAGGCTCTTGATAAAAAGCAGCATGTCTGATTCAGGTCTGGCTGAGATGGACATGCTCAACAGCCATCTGTTGGTACAAGAGCCATGTTGAGTGGGGTGGGTGGAGTCGGCAAACACTGTTGTGCCCTCCGCATCACCATTCCTTCCTTCCTTCCACTGAGAGGAATCCTCACTTTTCTTCTCCCTGTTCTGGGGCCAAGTCCCCAGGCAGGCCCCTTTCCTGCTCCAGGGATGAATCCTTATTGGTCTGCCAGCCATGAGGTTCTCATTCTCTTTGCTAAATACAGCAGCTATGAGAATATTCCTCTGAGATCCCCTACTGTAGGGAGTGTAATTAGACATCAGCCCATCTGCAGTGCCCGAAAATCCATCCCTGCTTTGGCCATGGCTCACATTTGGGCTGCTCCCAGCCAATGACAGAGTGCAGCAGGGGTACTAAGGCCGGCTTATTTCTGGGAGACACAGGACTCCTCCCACAGGTGACAGCCTTGAGTCTTGCCAAGGGCCTTGCCGAACATTCCTTAGGCTCCACTACAGTGCAAGGTGCTTTCACCCAACCTTCCTCTCGCTCTCTCTCCTTCACCCAGGGTCAGACCCACATTGCTGTCTGCTGGGTCCCTTGTGCCTTCCAGCTCCAAACCCATTTTGTCTCACAGGTGCTCCCTCTGCTACAATTCTAGCATGCTTTATCCTATCCCAGGATCTGCTTCTTAGAGGACCTGGGCCAACACACCAAGTAACAATGACAGCACCAGCATGTGATACAGTTTGGCCAATGAGATGCATAGGGGAGTGTTGAGAGGGGAGCTTTTAGAAAGCTTGTCTTTATTCTTAGAATAGGGACCCAAGTTAGGACAGGTTTTTGTTGCTGTTGCTATTGTTTTGTCTTTGGTGTGTTTTGTTTTGTTTTTTGCTGTCTCAGGGACCAGGGGTGGGTCCAGATTTTGTGGGGCATAAAGCTTATATAATTTGAAGTACCTTCTTTAAGAATGCACATACAGTTTCTTTCCAAAAATTTCGCAAAGGTGTATGGTCACCTGAGCTCATTGCTGGGCCTTTCTGAAGGGGCCTGGGAAACTGAGAGACCTTGAAGCTCAAGGTTCATCAGCTTCATGGAAATCTTCTCTGCTTTTGATGTTGCCAGCAGCATGTGATGGCTGAAGCTGGGGCAGCCATCCTGAGTCATGAGCCAACAAACTGGAAGGAACCTGTCTTTACTGATGTTGCTGAGCTACCCAATACCCAACTCTGGACTGCCCTGCTTCTGGATTTAGGCTTAAGAGAGCCAATGAATGAATAAATGTCTGTACTCTTTAAGCAAAATTTAGTTGGATTTTCTTTTATTTGTGGCCCAAAGTACTTTAACTGATTTCAGGTTTATTTCTGAAAAGGCTTCTTCTACCAACTCCATCCCATGTTATATACTAGATGGTGAAGAGTGATGTGGGATAAGAAGAGAAAGGAGAGATAAGGTGATAACTGCATAGCAATGGGGTCTCCACAGCTGATGTGTCCTTAGAAAATCCAGAAATTATTCTCAGCAGACCCAAGTGAATGAATGGTTGCGTTAGAGAATACACTTGACTGTGGGGAAATGGTGAGTGTTCCGACAAAGAGGAAAATGTTCTAGACTGGTTGTATGGAACTGAGTCACTGGAGAGACAAAGGAAGGTACTCAATCACATCAAAACCACTGAGCTTCCCCAGCTGTAGCACCGTGAAATACAATGAGAACTTCTCAAGGGAAAAAGCACTAGCATTGAACCATGGGTTAACATAGCACATATAAAATACTTCTACCTAAGCCAACAATATTTTAACCCCAAAACTAGTATCTTTGTAGCTGTCAGCTAATGACAGCCTATGACATGTATTGAGCCCTGGCTTTATGTCAGGCACTGTCTTTACATAGAACATTTCATTTAATCCTTACAGCAAATTTTATGATGGAAGAATTAGTATCCCCATTAACAGATGAGGAAATTAAAGATCAGAAAAGTTGAGTAACTTGCCCTAAGGCACACAGTTAGGAAATGATGGAACCAGATTTAAATCTCAATAGTGTGGATCTAGCATTAGCTTTTTCTTACCTCATTTTTCTCTTCTTCAAGACCTTCACAATTTTCCTCAAACTTTTTTTAAGTTTATTTATTCATTTTGAGAGACAGAGGGAGAGAGAGAGAGAGACAGAGAGAGCAGGGGAGGGGCAGAGAGCGAGAGAGAGAGAGAAAGAGGGAGAGAGAGAGAACTCCAAGCAAGCTCCATGCTGTCAGCACAGAGCCCGATGTAGGATTCCATCTCACAAACCGTGAGATCATGAATTGAGCTGAAATCAAGAGTCTGACACTTAACTGACTGAGCTACCCAGATGCCACCCCCCCACCTTTTTAGTAGAAGGCCAGATCATAAATACTTTCAGCTTCATAAGCCAGAGAGTGCCGTTGCAGTGCAAAACCCGCCAAGACAATAGGTAAATCAGTGAGGGTAGCTGTGTTCTTATAAAACTTTATTTGCAAAAACAGGCAGTGGACCTGTAACATACAGAGTCTCAGATGACTGGTTTGGCTATGACGGCACAAGTGGGTTACTGTGAATTTATAGAGGCTTCAGCTAAGTAAGTTCACATGTATAGGTTTCTTCTAAGGCTCTGGGTGAACCCCTAGTAATGGGACTGCATACAAATGAATGAATGAATGAATGAATGAATGAATAAGTATTTAATTTGCTTAAATAAGATATTTTTTAAGTTTATTTATTTATTTTGAAAGAGAGAGAGAGAGGGAGACAGAATCCCAAGCAGCCTCTACATTGTCAGCACAGAGCCCAACTCAGGGCTCAAACTCACAAACTGTGAGCTCATGACCTGAGCCAAAATCAAGAGTCAGACACTTAACTGACTGAGCCACCCAGACATCCCAAGGAAGATCTTTTAATTATATTTCCTCTCTCTCCTATTTTCCTTCATGTCAGATGGAATTGAAATGGTCATGGGCATTTTGGAGATTTGGTCTAAGAGGAACCATTTAGTTTGGATCTAGTGGGATGTTATACAGTTCACAGCCAGTGATGTGTATGGTTAAGATATTTCTTGCCGCCCCATTGTGGAAATGGCTTCCAGAGCATTCCTACAACCCACTGTGACACTCATCCATCATCATAACCTGAAGGTGCAGGGCTGGTGATGGCACAGTAGTATGAAACTATCCTACAGAGCCTGGTACTAGAAGGGAGTGGGTGGAGAGGCAGAAACAAGGCTTAAAATGTAGGGAAACTGAATCTTGTCTATGGAAAATTCCTTTAAGCATCAGACATGTAAATTCCTAAGTGGAGGATTGGGTTCTCATCCATGCCTAATCAAAACAGAATTTCTCTCTTTTCAGGAAAATACTTGATTATGCAGCATACATGATTATGAACGAACTACACATTTTTTATGAGTTCTGCACAAAATAGTAAGGCACTTAAAGAATGTTAGCTATTTTATTTCATTTTCTCTTCATTGTTCTATAAAAATGAGTGGAAAATAGAAAATTGATAACACTGATATCAGTACTAAGAAATATAACTCTCAGAAATGTAACTCTGTTAAGAACCAAAAGGGAGAACATGCAGTAGACAAATCAGCCAATTTTTAGCTTGAATTGGACACTTACTGATATAAGCTGGCCAATCATATTCATTTGCAATGGAAAAGAACAAAATGAAAGAACATGTTCTAAGTATAGGAATCATATCATCAAATGCGTAAGTAGGAATTTCACAGTTTTTGTAGCAAAGAAGGATCCCCTCTTTTGTCCCTTATAGCATTTGACTTATACACACGTTTTCAGTTGCTCATTTGTATAAAAGTCAGACACTGACTAAGGATACTTCATTCCCTGAGCCTTGGTTTCTTGATCTGTAAAATGGGGACAATACCATGATTCCTGTGAGACCTCCATTAGGAAATGTCTGTGAACGTGCCTGGTAGTGAGTGCTAACTCTCTTCCCCCCCCCCCCCACCAGCTTGTTGAACATGGAGTGATAATTTAGACAATGTGGAAGGCTTTGTTTGCCAGTGTTTGCCAATGTCTGCACCATTTTCCAGTCTGGTCATCAGCTTAGGGATATTGCTGAGTAACATCCTACACTTATTCAGAAATGATTTCAACCCTTGGCAGTAGATGCAGACCTGTGGTACGAAATGAGAGTGGCTGGCTACCCTGTGCTGCTAGGAATCAGCCCGGAGTGATATGCACTCCAGAGGAGTGTGAAAAGGAAGACAAGCACTTGGAACCTGTTTAGGAAAGAGGAACTAATGGAAATCCCATCTTTATTGAATTGGCCCTGAACTTGGTCCTCTTGGTGCTCTTGGTGCTCAACCCTGTACATTTCACCTTCACATCAATTCTACACATTGGAGATCATTATCCCCCTTTCACAGATGAGGAAACTGAGGCACATAGATTCCAGGGATCTTGCCCAAGGATATAAGGCAGGATAGTGGCAGAACGGGTCGAGAGCCCCGATTCCTTGAATCCATCTCTAGTAGTCTGTAGCGCTTACTCCTCCACCATCACAGATTCCATGGCTCTCCCAAGATTCTGGGATGGCTTTCCTGGTTCTCCTCTGCCTCTAACACCCACCACCCATGAAGCAAGAGGAAGGACATTCTATAATGTTGCTCTTACTAATAAGCCAAGCATCTAGAAATTGGAATGTGATAGGAATGTCTCTGAGGATGCTAGACCAAGAATTCCAAGTCCAGAGAGTCCTATTTTAGTTTATCTGCCACTCTACCCCTGGGGTGCCTGGGGGGTTCAATTGGTTGAGTGTCTGACTTCAGCTCAGGTTGTGGTTCATGGGTTTGAGCCTCACGTTGGGCTCTGTGCTGACAGCTCAGAGTCTGAAGCCTGCTTCGGATTATGTGTCTCCCTCTCTCTGCCCCTCTCTTGCTCATGCTCTCTCTCTCTCTCTCTCTCAAAAATAAACATTAAAAAAAAAAAAAAGAAAACACATTATCCCAGATCCTCATTCATTCATTCAGATGTCAGTTGAGGATCCACTATGTGTCAAGTGCTGTACTGGGCACAGGGATATAATGGTGAACAGACAGATATGGTCCTTCACTTTCTGGACCTTATATTACAGTGGAGAAGACAGGCAAACAGATAAAGAATATTACTGGAAAAGGGAATAAGGGCTAATTAGGAGCCCAAATAGGGCATTCAGATAGAGACCAAAACTTTGGGTTGGGAGTCACAGGGAGTCCCCTCTGAGGGGGCGACACTGAATCCTACTCCTAAAAGATGAGGAGAGGGCAGCCAAACAGAGGGTGAATAGTAGGTGAAGAGTAGGTAGGGGTGAGGAAGCTTTCTGGGAGAAGAAAACAGCATGTGTCATGTCCTGAGACAGGAAAGTTGGGCCTGTTGGAGGTACTAAGAAGGCCAGTGTGGCTGGAGCATGGAGACAGTTGGCGAGAATGGTCAGAGTTGAGTTTGGAGAAGTTGTCAGGGATCAGCTAGTGGAGAGCCTTGTATTCATGGGAATGAGCTTGGGTTTTACTCTAAGTTCCATGGAAGCCACTGAAGTTGAAAAACATTGCCTTCTAGCTGCATTTTAATGGAAGAGTCAATCTGTAGAAATAAGAAAATATCAGTTTGGATGTTCATCTCCAAATTTAGGCTGACTGCATTAGTGGTCCTTATTCTCTCTATATATATCCATGCCCTTTGCCATGTGCCTTTCCAATTCTTCTCATTAAAGATTCACCGAGAATCTGGACTGGATGTGTGACTTTACTTTGGCTAAAGGACTGTGAGGAAATGTAATACAAGCAGAGAGTTGAAAAAAACACTCGCAGGTTTCTACTTCCTTTGCCATCACCATAAAACATATCTGGCCTAGCTGCAAGAGTCAACACGTGGACCAGAGCTGAGATGCAGCCATCTCATTCAAGGCCATCCTGGATCAGCAACAGCAAGCCAACTCCTACACCTGTGAGTGAGTGCAGGTAAATCAACTGAGCTGATTATCCAAAATACAACTGATCACAGGCATAGATCAGCCAAGATCAGCCCAGTCCAGAACAAACGGACCATGCAAACTTGGGAGTTAATTCTATGCCGCTGAGGTTTTGTGGTTGTTTGTTACATAGCATTACAGTGGCAGTAGATAATTGATATACATCTCAAGCTCAAACTGCTTAAATCTAAACTCCTGACAGCAATATGCAGAAGAATGAAACTAGATTATTTTCTCACACCATACACAAAAATAAACTCAAAATGGATAAAGGACCTGAATGTGAGACAGGAAACCATCAAAATCCTAGAAGAGAAAGCAGGAAAAAAACCTCCTTGATCTCAACCGCAGCAATTTCTTACTTGACACGTCCCCAAAAGCAAGGGAATCAAGAGCAAAAATGGACTATTGGGACCTCATCAAGATAAAAAGCTTCTGCACAACAAAGGAAACAATCAATAAGACTAACAGGCAACTGACGGAATGGGAAAAGATAGTTGCAAATGACCTATCAGATAAAGGGCTAGTATCCAAAATCTATAAGGAACTCATCAAACTCCACACCCGAAAAACAAATAATCCAGTGAATAAATGGGCAGAAGACATGAACAGACACTTCTCCAAAGAGGACATCCAGATGGCCAACAGACACATGAAATGATGCTCAGCGTCCCTCCTCATCAGGGAAATACAAATCAAAACCACACTGAGATACCACCTCATGCTGGTCAGAGTGGCTAAAATGAATAGATCGGGAGACTCTAGATGCTAGCAAGGGTGTGGAGAAACAGGCACCCTCCTACACTGCTGGTGGGAATATAAGCTGGTGCAACCCTTCTGGAAAACAGTATGGAGGTTCCTCAAAAAATTAACTCCCCTATGACTCAGCAGTAGCACTGCTTGGAATTTATCCAAGGGATACAGGAGTGCTGATGCATAGGGGCACATGTACCCCAATGTTCATAGCAGCACTCTCAACAATAGCCAAGACATGGAAAGAACCTAAGTGTCCATCAACTGATGAATGGATCAAGAGGATGTGGTATATTTATACAATGGAATACTACATGGCAATGAGAAAGAATGAAATCTGGCCATATGTAGCAACATGAATGGAACTAGAGGGTGTTATGTTGAGCGAAATAAGTCAGGCAGAGAAGGACAAATACCATATGTTTGCACATATAGGTGGATTAGGAGGAAGTTAACGGAGGATGAAGTAGGAGAAGAAAGGGAAAAATAGTTGGGGAGAAGGAGAGGGGCAAACCATGATAGACTCTTGAATGCTGAGAACAAACTGAGGGTTGAGGGAGGGTGGGAGAGAGGGGAAGGGGGGTGATGGGCATGGAGGAGGGCACTTGTTGGGATGAGCACTGGGTATTATATGTAAACCAACTTGACAATAAACTATTTAAGGAAAAAAATAAAAATAAAAAATAAAAGAAATAAATGTCTCTTGTTTAAGCCAAAAAAAAAAAAAAAAAACCTCCTGAAACCTCAAAATCAATAGTTGAGATGGAATATTTGAATTGCTTAGCTCCTTCTAGCATGAACTCTGGAGTCTCAGAACCTTGGATTGATATCTAGGCTCTACAATGTATTGCCTGTCAGTGCTTGTACGAGATAGTTCATTTCCCTGAGTTTCAGTTTCCTTATCTGTGGGATGGGTTTGGATACCTACCCACTAAGGCTGTTAGAAGAATCAAGTGAGAAAATATTTTGTACATATTAAATACTCTTTCTGCAACTATGAGTTGTAATCATCATCTTCATGTATGGAGAAGAGAGAATAGAAGTGAAAAAAAGAAGCACCTGGGTGGGCCCAACTGGTTAAGCATCTGACTCTTGATTCTGGCTCATGTCATGATCTCATGGTTCATGAGATGGAGCCCCTCATCTGGCTCTGCACTAACAGTGCGGAGCCTGCTTGGGATTCTCCCTTTCTCTGCCCCTCCTCTGCTCTAAATTAATTGATTGATTGATTGATTAATTGAAAAGTGAAAAGGAAGTAGAAGCAGCTATGGAAAGCATGGCATGGGGAAGACCTATAAGAGCTTTCATAGAGCCTTGAGTTGGAAGCTGTTGTGGTTAGTAAGTCGAATCTGCTGTAGGGAAGGACCAGAGGAAAGGGTTATCTGGGGCACAGAATATTTTGGTTGTAAACCACTTTTCAGGAGGTGCATTAAAAAGGGTAACCAGGAGTTAAAAAACTGTCAGGCTAAGGTTACCAGTAGCCCAGAGGGAGCCTTCTGGTATATTGTATATATACAATATACCCGTCAAAGACGGATGGCTCTCCGAGAATTAGAGCATCCTACAATGCATTTAAGGTTGGCCCCATGGTTGATTCAGAAGGCACTTTGTGGCTTTGCCATGTCTAGGCATCTCATTTCCAACATCAGTACTTCCCAGAGGTGTTCCATTCGGCAGACATAAATGGTCAAGGCGTCCTACCTGTTAAACATAGTCCTGAGGCCAACAGTGGCTGATTCAGGTAAAGATCCCTCTCCCTGGTCAGGCGACAGTTGAGAGTAGTTCCCTGTTCTGTGTTCTGATTCCACCTCTTCCTTCCAAGGAGGCCCTGCTTCATTGATTCCTCTTCCTACTTCTTAAAGCTCTGCCTGACCCTGCATCCTCCTTAGAATACAAAGTAGAATACAGATGTGCTTAAGCCTCCTCCTCTCTCTCCCCCTGGCCAGGCTCTCCCCCTTCCTTCCTTTGCTGCCTCCCTTCTTCACAGTTGTCTACACTTCCCACTCCCTAACTCTCCACTTTGGCTATCACTTCCAGAAGCATTCAGTTCAAGTTGCTTCTTGGCCCCCAGCAACAAACTGCTTATAAAATCCCAGAGACTTCACATCCTTAATATCACCTGCTTCCATTGTCTCCTTGTTGTTCTGATGGCTATGACCTTGGTTTTGATGTCTATTACTTTTTATTTAGAAAATTGCAGTAATCTCTGGTCTCTCTCTGCATTCCAGATCATTTCTGGACTCTTCTCTTTGAATTATAGCTCTGAGCCTGACTCTCTTCTGCTCCAAATCTCTCAGGGGTTCCCATTGTCCGAAATAGTTTAAACTCTCTCAAGTACTTCACAGAACTTCATGCTTTGGTCTCATCCAACTTTCCACTTTTATTTCCTACCAATCTCATCCATGAATCCTATGCTCCCATCAAACTTAATTATTGGTCATTCCTTGTACATACTGAGTACTTTAATACCTTCACTCCTTTGCTCATGCTGTTTCCCCTTCCTAGTCCATCCCCGCAATTTCTATACACCTAAATCATACCAAACTTTCAAAGCCCAGCATAAATACTTCCTCCAAGAAGCTTTATTTTATCTTCTCAGGAAAAATAAATCTTCCTCTTCTCCTTCCCTGGAAATTGATGTTTTGGAGGCTTTTCATATAGTTTTTGTATATATTATATCTCCCTTATTGGACTGAGAACTTTTTGAGAACACCATTCATTTTTGTGTCACCATAAATATGCAGCACAGTGCATTGCACACAGGAACTACCCAGTTAGCATTTTTGAACAAATAAATGAGTATATTTCAAAATATCATTGCCATAAAGATGTTAGCCATAAATCATAATCACCAACAATTATACCATATACTAAACTCATGTTTATCATATCAGTTAAGGCAGGGGTTGCAAACTCAGAAGACTATTAGGGCCAGGCAAATAGTGTAGATGGCAAAACAGGCTTGGGTAAGTACAGAGGCAAACTTTATAGTGTCTGCCACATCTAACAGGGGCAGCTGCAACTCAGCACCAGAAGATCATTGGCAGTTGGAAATATGGGTCAAGCATTACAGGTCATTTGATTACTAAAGAGATACTAGAAATACAAATATTATCTTCAAATATAAAATCTTCCAGTTTTTAAAAGTTGGCAACTAGCTCAATTTTTTAACAGTTGGTTGCCAATTTGCAAGCTCTGGGTTGGAGAACGCTATATTCTATTTAAATGAAAAAACACTAGTTAATTGACTAACCAGATACAATATACCCGTCAAAGACGGATGGCTCTCTGAGAATTAGAGCATCCTACAATGCATTTAAGGCTGGCTCCATGGTTGATTCAGAAGGCACTTTGTGGCTTTGCCATGTCTAGGCATCTCATTTCCAACATCAGTCATCATCAGGGAAAACAGAGCTTTCTGGGAACTGAAATCCTCTGCTTGTCTGTATTCTAGAGACAACTGCATTGCTTTTTTATGACTGCATCTATTTGCAAGACTGTTCTCATTTCCCCTCAGTCTCTTGCACTGAGCAATCCATCTCCTGGCCTCTGTGCAGGTATCAGAGAACTTCAAGACCAGGTCTTCCAGAAATTCAGACTTTATATAACCTCAGTGACTTGGTAGGGCCCAGAGTCAGTGAACTGAGGGTCAGACAGGAAACCACCATGTTCCCCCAAAGTCCCAGATCATCTGTTTAGTAGTGTTCTTATAGGAATTATCAATAATCTTGATAGTAACAATGACTATGTATTGAGTCCCTAAACTAAGCATTTGATAAGTTTGCTAAACTGTCACAACAATCCTGCAAAGTAGGTAATTGCATTAAACAGGAAAGTTAATGGCCATAACAAGACAACCCCCAAATCCCAGTGCTTGAACACAAGGAAAGTTTATTTCTTGTTCACTTCACAATCAATGTGGTTTGGGTTAGGCACTGCTCCATCCAGTTATTTGGGGACCCAGAACCCTTCTACCTTTTGGCTGGACCCTCCTCTGAGATCTTAGGATTCTCTCTATTCAGCTGGAATGTGTGGAAAGAGAATAAGGATTGCACATGGGAGATTTTTATCATCTGGTCCTAGAAGAGGTTCCCATCATTTCTTCTCCCTTTCTATGGACCAGAACTCAGTCATGTGGCCATACCTAACTGCAAATATAGTCAGGCTGTATGCTCAGGAAGAAGAGAGGAACCAGATATTGGTGAGCTCCCCAACATAGTGGTCATCCCTGTTTCCCTGCTGAGGAAAACAAGATCCCAAGTTACATCATTTACCTAAGGTTCCAGACCACTGTGTGGCAGAGCTGGGCCTCAATCTGGGCTGGCCTGGCACTGATGTGCCAGTTATCTACACTTTTTTTCACTGCTCCACTTGGTCCTTTTTGCATTTCCCATTCCATCTTGTACTGCTGACATTAATGAATGTGACATACCCACTCCCATAAGACCACTTGCATCTGGAGAATGTCTTGTTTGCATATCCCTGTGGGATTTTGAGCTTTCCTAAAGAGGCACATACTGTTTTCTTCTACAATAGAAAACTAAGAGGAGTGGGCCACAAGTGACGTGCACCTCACCTATCCATCAAGGTTTACCCAGGACACTCTTAGACTAATGATGTGGCACTTCATATGGTTGGTTTGCCTGTATATTGCTTCCCCTGTCCCCAGTAGCTTGAGATCTCATATTTCCATACTTATCAGTAACTATTCATGTATTTTTGTTGCTTAATTTCTCAGAGTTAAGGTAGCTTAAAGGCTCAAACAAATGTGACAGTGTTAATTATGTGACTTCAAGAGTAAAATTAGTCAGCTACAGATAGGAAGCCTTATCTGTAGGGCAAGTAAGAGTCTTACTCTTTTCAAAAACGAAAACAAAAAAACCCCAACTTGACCAGGTGCTCCTGTTACTTACTCTCCCATCACTCTGTAGTCTCATCACATCAGCACAATTATTAAAATTGCTTGTGTAATCATAGGCTTAACGTCTGTCTTTCTCTCTAGACTATAAACTCCATGAAGGTAAAATCATGTCATCTTTTTCATTCACCACTTGTATCGGTCAGCTAATGCTGTGTGATAAACAATACCTAAGCTTAGTAACATACAACAATAATTTATTTATTACCACTTACATATCCGCAGGTCAGATGGGGTTTGACTGACTGAGGCTGTTCTTCACTGAACTTAACTCCAAGATGGCAGTATTTCTTATTCTTTAGAGCCACTGACATGTTTTTCTCATGGCAATGACAGAAGTATAAGGAGCAGTGAGAGCAAAGTTGCTTAAGGCCTAGTCTTAGAACTGGCCATTCTGTTCACACTCCATTGACTAAAGTAAGACAGATGGCCAAGCCTGATCTCAGTGAAGTGGGAACATATACTCTGCCTCTATCAGGGGCAACTGCAAAGTCACACTGCTGAGGGTGCAAATACAGGGATGGGTAAAGACCTTGGGGCAATAATGCAGTGTTCCACAGGGCTGTACTGCAATAACAGGCACACTCCATTATATATCAGAGATGTGAAATAAATATTGCTCAGTAACCGTAGAGGGCATTCCCATAAAATTAATCTCTCTGGGTTGAATCTCACTGATTGGTAAAGACTATAGAAGGATAATATGTTAAAAGATTGATTTGTGTTTGTTCCTCCTAAATCTTTTCTTTCCTACACTTCAAGCAGGGAGCTGGGAAGACTTGTGTGCCTGCTTCCAGGGCAGAAGAGTTGAAGCAAACCGGAACCAGGTTTTTCCATCTTTTATTCAAATCTCAGCAATTTGAAGAGAAAATGTCAGTCTTCCCTCAAAAGAAGGGAGGGTAGAGAGACTTTTGAGAGAGAAGGACTTAACCAGCCAGGAAGAGGAGCACTGACCAAGGAATGCAGCAAAGACCCAAACTGCTCCGTGGCCAATTCTGAGAAGATATAAGAGCTTCCTGGAAGATAGCTGACCAGTGTTCCTGAGACAGAAAGACCCTGAGACCCTGAGCCCATCAAGCAAGATCCTCAAACCCTGAGAATGGCCCAGAGGCAAGTATTTCCCCTCAGACTAGGACAGTGAGAACACCTGACCACTTGAGCTTCCCAGATCCTGTTAAAGTTTGTCCATTTGTTTGTTTATTTTTTCACTTATTTTTGAGAGAGAGAGGTGGGGGGGTGCAGAGAGAGAGAGTGTGTGTGTGGGTGGGTGGTAGAATCCCCAGCAGGCTCTGCACTGTCAGCACAGAGCCTGATGGAGGTTTGAACTCATGAACCATGAGATCATGACCTAAGCTGAAATCAAGAGTCAGACACTCAACTGACTGAGCCGCCTAGGCACCCCTCTCAGATCCTATTAAAACCCTGGGACCTAAAAGAGTCCCCAGTATAGTCTGAGACTAAATTTCCCACATCCCAGTGCAATAAGGGTCCAGTGTCATAATTAAGGTGATTTAAAGGAAATAAAGAAAATGTTATTTCTTATACACGTGATTTAGAGAAGAATTATTCACACTCATTAAACGATGAAAATTGCAGCCGGGAGTTGGCAAACCAAGGCTCTTTGAAAGTTTACTGTAATAATAGTATTTCAATATTTTGAGGACATCTGTTACCGTTTTTCTGTGAAACCTTACAGATCTATACAAAGGCCTGCAGAGAATTAGGGGAGAGATGTTGATAATAAACTAAGGTAGGTAGGACCTTCCCCCTACCTTGCAGGGTTTGAGGGCTCTTTTGTAAAAACCCACACAATCCCAGACTGTGAAGTTAGATTAGCAATAATGTTTAAATTATGCAGGCTCCCAGCTGTGCTGTGATGTTTGCACACTTTCTAGGAAGTGACTAATTATAATTAGTGCTTAAATACAAAAGACATACCATCATTAAAAGAAAAGGAGAAAATAAATCTTACATGTTAAGATCCTGGTCTCCCAGCACTGGCTCTTTTCATTCACTTATGCTGGGATTGCTAGCTGAAGGACAGGAGGGAAATGTTAGCTTCTGCACTACATGTGAGGAGATGGATTTAAATGTTTGTGGGTCAAGTGAGGACACCAGACACAAAACAATTCCCAAGACTAAGAATCTGATGTCAGCTCGTCACCTCACCAGGAAGGGAGGGAGGAGCAGAAACAAGGAGCAAGCCATCAGCAGAGCTGGGTTCTTATCCCGGCTTTGTTCCTCACCATTTATGCAAAGGTCATTTGTATCTCTGGGCCTCAATTTCATGATCTGCAAAGTGGAACCAACCTTGCCTGCCCTAGATGTTTGGAAAAGGATGTGTGTGTGTGAGTGTGTGTGTGTGTATGTGTGTGTGAGAGAGAGAGAGAGAGAGAGAGAGAGAGAGTGAGAGAGAGAGAGAGGGAGAGAGAGAAGGAGGGAGAGAGAGAGAACATTTTTTCCCCTGAGACAAGAGCCACTATTCTTCGAGGGCTTACAAGGTGCCAGGCCCTGGGCTGGATTCTATGGATTTGAGGGTAAAGAGGAAACACAGCACCTCCTGTCCCTGCCCGCTAGTCTTCCTACTTCCTTTTATTATGGTGGTTTTCACTTTCTTGTCTCCACTACCCTTTCACCATTAGGGACAGGATCCAGGTGTTGGGCCCATCCCCAGCACCTACCATTGTGTCTGCACATAGTAGACATTCAATAAGTATTATTTGGAAGAACAAAGGAAGACATATTGTCTCATAGTGAAAGAAAATGATTTAAATGTGTTAGTCTTGTTTCATCTGCACCATAAACTCTTTGAAAACAAGGAGTGTGTCTGACATTTCTTCTGATTTACTACAATGCCCATGTGCAATTACAATTCTGCACATGTAATTGTTCATACATTTCCACAAATACTAATTGAGTCCCTACCCTGAGGATGGCTCTGTAATAGATACTGAGGGCACAGCACTGAACAACACAGCCACCCATCCTGATTGGTGGGATATAAATTAGAAAGGTGGAAAGGAGAGTCAGATTATTAATGAATCACCAAACCAAGAAACACTCAACCACAAATTGTGAGCAGCAAGTAATGCAGCAAAACAAGCACTAGTAGCTGCCTATTGAAGACCACCCCCCGCCGCCCACTTCTTTCTTTTGCTAACACAACCCTGAATTTGTTTGGGGGCCATATCCCCTGTTCCAAGTGACTCAACAAGATTTAGATAAGTTGAACTAAGCCATCAATATATTTCCATTTTGCTCTGCCAGTCATTGGTCTGGAGTGGACATGTGACCCAATTCTGGCCAATAGGTTATGAAGGAGAGTCTACTGGTGGCTTCTGGGAAATACTTTCCTCCCTGATAAAATAACAGTCCTTTTGTCCTTTTTCCTGTCCTTCCTGCTTGGGATGCAGTCACTGATAGAGTGATATTTGCAGCGGTGGCAGCCATCTTGTGACACTAAGGGACACTCTGGTCACGCATGGATGATGGCAAAGAAGCCATTCTTGAGTTCCTGATGGCATCTGTTGGAGTCTCTAAAGAAGCCCAATGAGTAGCTCCCTTTCTCCCGTTCTGAATTCTGAACAGATTGAGAAATCAGAAAATGGAGAAGGATGAAGGGAAAAACATCATCTTTGGCTGCTGATAAGTGCTAGGTATGGGATATAACTTAACGGAAGAACCAGTTAGCTTTGAGCCCCCAAGTTAGGCAGACTTGGCACAACAGATCACACCCATAGTAGCAGAGACTGAGTGCTGCATGTGGCACGCTCAGGCACAAGACCACAGGCTTGACCACATTTACCAAACAGATAAGCTGCTCTTCCACCCCAGGGACAGAGACAGCAAAGGAGAATAAAGAGGCCAGGAGCTACAGTGACTGAGCTTCCTCCACGTGGAAGGAAACTTCAGGAAACACAAAGCTCCCCTCTCTCACCCCAACCACAGAGCTGAGCCATTGCACCAACTCTAGATTTGCCTTCAATCCTCTTATTAAATGAGATTCATAAACCTCTATTATTTAAGTTACTTTTAGTCAGCCAAAGCATCTTAATGGAGCTAAGCACCACAAAGGAAAAGTGGTGGATACTGAAAGGGATTATATAGTGGGGAATATCATTTTCATTTGGACAGGGGTGGAAGTTGTCATGGAAAATCATCTCCAGATTCGTGCTGTTTAACCTCTTCCTGAAGGATGAGGGGTTGAAGGCTTCACAGACAAAGAGAACAGAAGTGGGAAGACCCTGAGGTATCAAAAGAAGGTCTATGTGGCCAGAGTGGACTCAGTGAGATGGAGATTTATGAGATATGATAGGACACCAGAGGGGGGAGGCAGGTGCTGGATCATAGCTTTATAGACTCCTAGGAAGCAGGAACCCAGAAGTTTTACATGCAAGGATGTTTATTAAGGAGTGCCTTGGGACCTTGCAAGTGTGAGAGAGAGGGAGGAAAAGAAGCAGATTGAGCACAGAGAAGCTGAGCTGTGATGCAGGTTCAACAGCAGCTTCAGGTGAACCCCTGGGGAGTACTAGATACAGACCAGCCCTTCATAGCTAGACCAAGATAGGTCAAGACAACCAGAACTTTGTACCTACCCACATGGATCTATCATTGCATGTGTTTTACCTAGGAAAGGTGGCACTATAGCTGGGATAATGCCTGAAGGGACTGATCATGGAGGGGGGCAAAGTTGCCCACATTAAGAACCACTGTTGGAGCCACAGATATTTGAATAATTGCCTAAAATCAAAGGAACATCCTATATGGCCTTGGCCTGACTGTTCAAGGTCTTTGGGCTTCTGCTTGGGGGTAAGGTGGGAGTTAGACTTAAGGAATGCTTAATGACTTCTTAGAGGGAGGATTAATGATTCCAGCAAGACTTGCACTCATTGAAAACCTGCACAAGTACAAACACAGAGGCCACCTCCACTGTACTTTAGCCTACTCACAAGCTGATGATTTACTAGTACTTGATGAGTTTTGTGAATAAAAGCAAGACTGCAGCTATCAGGTCTTCCCGCTCTATTACCCAACCAGTTCATTGTCTTCCCTTCTGGCATTTTCCTTAGGCTTCTTATCAAGCCTGATTCAGCTATTACTTTCCTTCAGAATTCTCCACCTAGTTTTGGACTCTCTGAATCAGGCCCCAGCACATATTATGTGTCTTTATTAATATGTATTGCGTCAACTTCTGCTCCCGCAAAAAATTAGCTACTCAATTTTTGAACCATTGCCTCCATGATAAGAAGAAGCTCTCATAATTGGAAAGGATGCCTTACAGCAAAGACCCTTAGGCACTGGAGACTGAATTCTGTAGTTGGCATCTGATGGGGATTTGGGGGCCTCCACAGCTCCCCCTTCTTCAACTGATAACTGTCCCTCCCATCTTTCAGGGGACCATCCTTTGGTGTATGTTACCATTCATGTTCCATACTATGGCCTCTGGGGTTGTCATACAAGATGGACCGATAAGAGGGTCAATTTCTTCTGGTCACAGTGATTGGTTCAATGATGACCAGGTGGCCTCAGCTTAACCAATCACTGCTCAGCTTCTTCTTTTCTAGTCATGGATTTGGATGAACCTGGAGCTGCTGGTGGCCTTCCACCCCACCAGGGGGAAAACAAAGCTCAGAAAAGGAGAGATAGCAGAACAAGGAGTAGAGAGACATAACAGCATTTGAGATCCCCTGTGACAGACATCCTGGAGGTCAGCCCTTCCATCGATCTTCTTGATTATGCAGGGCCAAAAATTCCATATCCCTCCGCCACCCCATGCTTTAAAAAAAATTTTTTTTTACTGGGTTTGAATTAAGTTACTTGCATAAAAAGATTTCTGACCAATACAGATTAATTAAGCCATGGCCCTGATATCTGTAGCCATATCAGATATTAGTACTAAAAGATTCATTTATTCATGTGATCATTCAACAAATATCTATCAAAGGCCTACTAGTTTGAGAAGATATAAAAATAAAAAATAAACAAAAAGAGTATGAGCAAAATCTCATAGAGAGCCCTATATCACCTCAGCCCCAGCCATTTTCTCTGCTATGTCTGTGCTGTAGGAGATAGTAAGTTTCTTTCCAATGGCATATCCAGGCAGAGAGTGAATGGCCATCTGGCAGGAGAAAAATGTTATAGATATTTTCAAGCATTGGTGAAGAGCCAGATTCAATGAGTTTTAAGGTTTATTTCAATCACAACATTTTAGGGTAGAGGTTTCCGTGTCCTTTACCCTCTCCATTAGAGAATGTTCCCAAACAAATTTTGATTCTGTCCAGTTCAGCTTATGGAATGAAGATATTCTGCATGGCAGCACACAGTGGGTCAATAATGAAATGGTGGATAAGTGTTAGATGGGAAAGTGTTAACTTTCCCCATTGCTTCAAGTTTCCAAGTGGAGGGACTGCCATTAGAGTAACACTTTTGCCCTCTTTCACCAGAGGAGGAGTGTCTTACCTGATTGGTGAATTTAAGCTGAGGTGAGCATCTTCAGTTTCATCTCTCTCTCTTTTGGGGGCCAGATGCTCACAAAACATTCTCATTAGCTCTACGCAGATCTGTCCCTGCATGAGAGGCCTACGTTTTGGGAATTAAGTTCAGTACTGGGAAGCATCAGCAAGCAATTTGGCCAGATCTAAGCCATGCTTATTGTTTTATCAGCAGTAAAGCTGACATTTTTATCTCCATCTGCCTGACTCCTTGGGGTTTTTCTCAATTAATTAGGAACTTGGGTAGGGAACAGGGTTGTCATCTATTAGCTCTCTAAATCCCAACAGAATTATCTTACTTGCAGATGAGGCCCTCCCAATTTGGTTTACCCACCTCGTCGGCCTCATTCCACACTACCCCCTGCCCTTCTCTGCATCCTCTTAGAACTATTAGGGTGCTTGTCGCTTCTTCCATACTTCTTGATATTTCATGCTTTTATGCCTTTGCTTATGTTATTCTTTCTGCTGGTATATCTGCTCACCCCACCCCACTACCTCATCAGCTAATGCTTATCCATTATCTGTCCATAGTATCTCATCTCAAGGAACACCTCATCCAGGAAGTCTTCCCTGGCTAGCATCTTCCCCCCACTTCTTGCTCAGGTTGATGAATACATCTGCCATATTGTTTTAAAATGTTGGCCTCTCACCACTAGATTACAAGCTTATTGAGGTGACTATGACCTTATTATTCAGCTCTGAATCCCTCAAAATTCAGAACCTTTCACAGAAGATGTGCATGGTAAATGTGTGTTAAATTGATGCATAAATTAGCCAATAGTGGGTAATACTCATTTCTGAGGCCAGGCATAGATGGGAAGGGTTATCTATACCACTCAGGATAGGATCCTGACTCAGGTCAGGAACAGAATGAAAGCTATAGCCAAGGAGACAAGGCCAACCATCTAGTCCTCAGAGCAAGGCAAAGCAAAAAAATCACAAAGTGAACAGACGTAAAAACAGACAGGTTGAAAAAGAGGCTGAAAAGGAATACAGTATAAGGAATGAACCAGGTCAAGGAGTACAGAACTAAGGCTGTGAATGACAGATGAGCCTGGTACTCAACTATTACATAGTGCCAGGTGCATGGACAAGGGAAGGGATAGAAAAGTAAGAATTTCATGATAGTGGAATGCAAGGGAAAATCATAAGAGCAGAAGAATGTGGAGGCTGGTCCCAACTATGCCACTAAATACTCAGGTGAGCTTGGACAATCACTTCTTTTCCCTATGAAGGAGTTTCCTCATCTTTGGACCTGAATAGCATGTCCTAGATCACTTCTCTCTTCTCTTTCAGGTCAAATGCATTGTTGTTCTTTAAATGCTATTCCATAGTATGATTGCAGAGAATTCCTCTGTTACGTAAATAATATTTAGTCACCATGTCATCCTTTATATTCAATCAACCAAAAGTACTACCTCTATTTTGATCTGAGTTCTGAAATCAAGGAGATTAGACTCAATTATTTTTTGTGAGTCCTCCCAACTATAAAATATTTACTGTGCTATAATTGTCTCCGTTCATTGAATGCGTACTTCTTGTTCCTCTCTGCACTTGGCACAAATTCTGAATGAATTTATAATCTAGTTGAAACAACAAAATTAACATCTTCAAAAGATTAAGAGAAAAATCCAAAAATCCCTCTTATAATTTCCTGGAGGAAGTGGCCTACAAAGGTGAAGAAGACATAGATAGGACCAGGGGAGATCAAGATAGACAGATGGATGAATGAATGGATGATGGATGGGTGAACAGATGGATGGAGGATGGAGGACATTCTTAAGAGGCAAGAAAAAGCAAGAACTTAAAGATGATCATGAATTTGCATGGGACTCACTATGGAAACCTGCCCTGCTAGAGTAAGAACAAGGGAAAGGGATGGAAGATAATATTGCTTGTGCTCCTACTGTATGCTGGGTGCTTGTAGCTGAGATGTTTGGTGTCTGCACTCCTACAGGCCCTCTCTCTAGGAATCACTCCCATCCAGAGCTGAGGGGGTGTGCCTATCAAGGGCCATGTTTATACTACGGGATGGGACACTGGACCTAAACTCAGTCAATCCAGTTCTTCTCCCAGAAGTATGGCTTTGGACACAAGGAAACAGAACAGCACTTTCTGTGGGAAGACTGGGGTGTAGAAAATTCTAGAGAAAGGGTAAATGGTGAGAGATGGAAGGGAACTGAGGAAAGCTAAGGACACCCAGCTGCAGAGAGCCAAGAGGGGAATATATGCAAGGAGGAAAAATTGGGACATCGTAAACAGATTTGGTGACCCCTGGGGATAAAGGATGTACCTGGATTCTGAAAATCCAGTTCCTAGTTCCTCCTCCTGAAACTTCTGTACTTTATCTCCTGTTCCTTCATTTCAACTGAACCAGTTTAAGTGGCTTCCTATTCCTTATAATAAAAAGAGCCTTGACTATGACAGTCTGTTCACAAACGTTTTCCCCAATTAATCCTCCCAACAGTTTAATGAGATAGGTATTATTTCCACATTATTAATGTGGCTATCAAGGCTTAGAGAGGTAACATCACCTCCTTAAGTGCTCAGCTTAGTAAGTAATTAAACTGGGATCTGAACCCAGGCCTGTCAGCCTCCAAAGTCTTTCTACTTCACCACACGCTGTCCTAAGGGGCTTTTGACAGTGTCAGAATCAACACCTGATCCCAAGAACAGTCTCTGTAACCTGCACAAAACATCTCCACTTTGAGGAGTGTGCCATGCTTACTCACAGGCCAGTTCAATAACTTTCTGTAACTCTGAGATTCTCCTGTGGTGGCCTAGAAAGCTTATTTAAAACATACTGATTCAGGACTTATGAAAAGTCAGACACTGTTATTTGTGATTCTTATTGAGTCAAATTCAATGCAATCTTGTTCTCTGAGAATATCCAGAGTCTAGTGAATAAAGAGAAGCTGATTAAAATCAGTGGAATTTTTCCAAACCAAGAAGATTAAGAATTTCCTTAATTTGGGGGGGGGGGGTAGTCATTCATTCTAAGCAAGATTCTGTGGTAACCATACCTAATTCTTATATTTTAATGACCCATTACAAATACACCTTCTTCATGAAGTCTACATTCTAGTCAGACTCAACTTTTACAATCCTCTCAAACACCATATTACTCCAACCTCTATGCCATAATATGTGTGAAAATTCATTTCCTTCTGCCTGTCCATCTGGAAAATATCCATTCTTCCTTCAGGATTCAGTTAAAGAGTCACCTCCTCCACTGAGCTGTCCTTGGCCACTTTCTGCCCCATGCAGGTCAGGTGTTTCCTCTATGACCCAGGAAACTCTGACCTTAACTCTCATCCTTCTATGTTGTGATTTTCTCTTTACTGATGTGGGGAGATTTTTCTCCCTTCCATGCTGCAACCATGCCCCTTAGGGTTAGTGAGGTTGAAGCTGGCAGAAAAATTAAAACTTGTTTTTCAGAAAAATGTATTTCCATAGTTAGCTATTATGTCTTTTCAAAACCCTACTAACAAATCCACTAGCTGTCTCTGCAGAAGCCTGGACTTAAGGTCAACTGACATGGTTCCAGCCTGTGAACAAGCAAGGCCCTACATTCTTTACTGAAGATAATGAGCCCAAGACCCCATCCAGTTTATAGTGGCTCTTGGAGCATACTCATAGACCCTTCTCCTTATCCTAAGATAACTTCCTGATGTCAGGGGGCTGAATCTTGCCTCATTCTGATGGCTAGTCTCTACCTCAAAGTGAACATGGGATGTATGTCACATATATGTTTGTTCAATGTGCATGCTCCATCCTTCCTCATGAGCAGTTATGTTTCCCTGCACTTTTCATCAATATGTATATATTCTTGAAGCCCAGTCGGTTAAATGTCCAACTCTTGATCTCAGCTCAGGTCTTGATCTCAGGGTTCTGAGTTCAAGCCCTGCACGGGGCTCCATGCTGGGTCTGAAGGCTACTTTATTTATTTTTTATAGTTTATTTATTTTTGAGACAGAGACAGAGCACAAGCAAGGGAGGGGCAGAGAGAGAGGGAGACACAGAATCTGAAGCAGGCTCCAGGCTCTGAGCTGTCAGTATAGAGCCTGACACGGGACTGAAACGCATGAACCACAAGATCATGACCTGAGCCGAAGCCAGACAATCAACCGACTGAGCCACCCAGGCGTCCCAAGACTACTTAAAAAAATGTATGTAATCTCAATCTCTATGATTGCTTAAAAAATCTTGTTCTTTACTCCTTCAAAAAGAAGGATTTGAGGCTTGCCCTCCTGTCTCCTCATTCGGCTGCCTCTCGAATAAACCCCTTCCTTGCTGCATACCTGATGTTTCAGGGACTAGCTTTGCCACATACTGCTCAGTTACAAAACCAGGGCACCTCTCTTTCCTTTCTAATTCCTTCCAACCCCCCCATCCTCCACCTAATGGGAAAGTAATTTCTTTTTTTTTTTTTTTTTTTTACAAATAGTTTATTGTCAAATTAGTTTCCACATAACACTCAGTGCTCATCCCCAAAGTGCCCTCCTCCATGTCCACCCCCCCTCCCCCCCACATCCATCAGTCCTCGGTTTTTGTCAGCATTCAAGAGTCTCTCATGGTTTGCCTCTCTCCCTTTCCCCCACCATTTCCGCCCTTCTTCTCCCCCTTGGTCCTCCGTCAAGTTCCTCCTAATCCTCCTATACGTGCAAACATATGAAATTTGTCCTTCTCTGCCTGACTTATTTCGCTCAGCATAACACCCTCAAGGTCCATCCATGTTGCTACACATGGCCAGATTTCATTGTTTCTCATTGCCATGTAGTATTCCATGGTATAGATAAACCACATCTTCTTGATCCATTCATCTGTTGATGGACACTTAGGCTCTGGGAAAGTAATTTCTAATCTGATGCACCTGAGAAGTTGATTGGCCCCCATTTCCTTAGTGAATGAGGTTGCCATGGTCAAGACCATTTTACAGGTGGTCAGCAGGACTGGGATTTTCCTAGGCTTCCCCTGCCCCCAACAGAGGACCTGGGAAGTGACTCAAGCAACCTTCTTTTTCTTCCACTTCTTCTCTTTGGGATGTTCTGGCAAAGTAAGAGAATACACAGCCATGTGTATGGCAGAGACCAGGCGGCGCTGCCATTGGGCCAACCATCCTCCCTTCTCTCTGCCAGTTCCCCAACCTCTGCCCATGTAGGTAAGCTAGGTGGGGTGTGCTCTGTGGGCTATGCTGTCTTTTTAGGAGGAAAGAAACAGGAAGCCCCACTGGGGTTTCCCAGCTGAAGTCCATTGATCCAGCTCTGCTTCCAGGGAAGCCCTAATTTGCATGAGTGGGGGTGGGGGGGGGTTATTGGACACCTGGTCATCCATTAATGAAGTACAACTTAGTTTTTGAGTTACGTCTTTTCCCTTGTATAAATTCTAGACTCTTGGAGTCAGAATTCTGAGACTAGAAGACTCACAAAGCACAGCTTGGCCCTGACATCTCACCCCACCACTCCTGCGGTACTCTTCTTCATGAAATAGTCTGTCCAGTGATTCTCAACCCTGCGTGTGCAGCCAGGAAAACCGACCTTGCCCTCCAGAAATCCCTGATTCTAATGTGCAGCTAAATTTGAGAACCATCGTGGGGCACATGGGTGGTTCAGTTGGTTTGGAGCACATGGGTGGTTCAGTTGGTTTAAGCTTCAGACTTCAGCTCAGGTCATGATCTTGCGACTCGTTAATTTGAGCTCCACATAATTCTCTGCTGTCAGCCTGTCAGTGCAGAGCCTGCTTCGGATCTTCTGTACCCGTCTCTCTACTCTTCCCCCACCTGCGCTCTCCCAAAATAATTTTTAAAAACTAAATACATTTGAGAACCATTGCAAAGAAGAGCTAAACAATTCCTTTCATTCCCCACCCTGACTGAGTTATGCTATGAGGCAGTAAAAAGAAGTTTCAGGAATCGGTAGATTTAAGTAGAGGTCTGAGTGGCCTTGATTTACTGTATCTCCTGTCCACACACCCACCTTCTGTAAAACAAGAACTTTTACTGAGAGCTCAGCTTTTGGCATTCTGGAAATCATGGACACCTTTGAAATTTTCATTGAAACCATAGACATCGCCCCAGGAAAATGAACATTCACCCACACTCATATATTTGCATGCAGCTCTGGGGAGCTTGGACCGCCCCCACCCCTTCCTGAAACACTGGCCTAAATGACTATTTATCCAGTTTTCAGGTCCATAATCCCAAATTCTTCAACCTTTGCTAGGTAGAAGCACTGGGCCAGCCCCACCTCACTCCCTTTCCACTGTGATTCAAAACACACATCTGTAGCTTTTTTTTTTTAATTTTTTAAATGTTTTTTATTTATTTCTAGGAGAGAGAGAGAGACAGCGTGAGCAGGGGAGGGTCAGAGAGAGAGGGAGTCACAGACTCTGAAACAGGCTCCAGGCTCCGAGCTGGCAGTCAGCACAGAGCCCGACGCAGGGCTCGAACCCACGAACTGCGAGATCATGACCTAAGCGAAAGTCAGACGCTCAACCGACTAAGCCACCCAGGCGCCCCACACATCTGTATTTTTCAACACCAGCACCAGCAGGATGCTCACAGCAGGGGCAGTGTACGGCTTCTGATGACAACAGACGGAACAGCAGAGCCAATTTTTGGTCACATAGTTATTGAGACCTATTAGGCACCAGGTTCGAGGGGTATAGTGGTGAGGAAAACAAAACAGAATCTCCACATTCATGGTATTTATATCCTGATGGGGATTTGTATGAGTTCATACGTTCATTGAGTGGAATTCCTCACCCTACTTAAAAGTACGTTTCTGTCTCTGTCTCTCTAATGGCTGAAAAACACATAGATGGCTTTTTATAAGAAAAGGCAATATTTTCCTTAAAACTGGACAAAAGAGGGGCACCTGGGTGGCTCAGTCAGTTGAGCGTCCGACTTTGGCTCAGGTCATGATCTCACGGTTCGTGGGTTCGAGCCCTGCTTCGGGCTTTGTGCTGACAGCTAGTTCAGAGCCTGGAGCCCGTCTTCGGATTCTGTGACTCCCTCTCTCTCTCACCCTCCCCTGCTCATGCTGTATCTATCTCTCTCTCAAAAATAAATTAAAAAAAAAATTAAAAAATAAATACAATAAAACTGGACAAAAGACTCTACCCTTGACCCCAACTTTTGTGGGTCCCATTCTGAGCCTCCTCTGCCCTTGCCCCTCTTTACAGAGTGAGGAGTCCATGAGGCCAAGGATGTATATTTACTCAGAGGCTTTGTGCCATCCTCCTATACCATGCTCTTATTATCCATTACCTGTATCCCCTACAGTAATGTCCCTGAAGCTGTTCCCAGGGCTTTGCAACCTTCTTCTCCAGACCTGTCCTTCCAAAGCGGGACCACACCCTGAATGGCCCTGGGCAGCTATCTGCTGGGGTATGGAAGAAGCTAGCATGTGTGGACTAGCATGTCCACGTGAATGTGTGAGGCCCCCTGCAGAGATCCAGAGATAGTAAGAGAGGTGGGGTGAGCCATGGGCTGGGGACTAGGGGCTAGGAGCTGCTTTCTCCAGGCTGTAACTTGACAATTCTAAACTTGGAGTGGACTGAGAATTCTAAATTCTAACTTGGCCTTCCAGGCAGTATAAAGGCATATTTCTCAGAGTAGGAAATAGAACATATTCTAATTAATAGTCTCTTAACCTAATTTATAACTTTTAAAGTATTTTTGAGAGAGAGCAAGAGAGAGAGAGCAATCAGGGGAGAGGGGCAGAGAGAGAGAGAGTGAATCTTAAGCAGACTCCACACTCAGTGAGGAGTTCTATGTAGGGCTTGATCCTATGACCCTGGGATCACGATCTGAACCTAAATCAAGAGTCAGACACTTAACCAACTGAACAACCCAGGCAACCTAACTTTTAAATATTTATATAAATGGTATTTCAGTCTGTATATGTATTCTTGTTCCAGGCCCCTCAAATGTTAGGGGAGGGTCTGAGGAAACACATATATGGTTTGAATCTACCCAAGCCACTTTGGTTTCTCATGGCCTTCCTTCACCAGTCCCTTATAATAATGATGATGATAGTAGCTAACCTCTTAACAATAAAATTGTTAAACTTCGGTAACATTGTATGTTAACTATACTTCAATAAAAAAATAAAATTCTTACTGAAACGTAACATACAGACATACAACTCTTCTTGAAGTGTAACCAACATACACAAAAATGGACAATCATACGATAACTATCCTTGTCACAACCAACTGGACCAAGACCCAGAACATTACCAGCATCTATGTGCCCTTCCAACAACTACTCCCTCCATCCTCTGTCCCAAAGGTAACCAATATTCTGTCATATTTTGCCTAGTATTGAACTTTATATAAATGGAATCATATCATTTGTATTCCTTTATGTCTGCCTTCTTTTCCTTGATATTCATCCATGTTACTGCATGTAGAACTAGCTCATTCATTTTCCTTGTTCTCTAGATTTCCATTGAATGAATATACCACTCTCATGTACTCATCCCGTTGCTGATGGACATCTGGATTGTCTTCACTTGGAAAAACTAAGAATAATGCTGCTATGACCATTTTTGTTCATGTCTTTTGGTGTCCATCTAGAGTCATTTATGCTCAGTATGTACTCCTAGGAGTAGTGTTGCAGGGTCTTAGGGTATGTATACATTCAACTTGATACGGCAAAAAGTTTTCCCAAGAAGTTGTACCATTTTCCATCCCCACCAGCAATGTATGAGACTTCCGATTTCTCCATAACCTTGTCAACGACTTGATATAATCAGGTTTTTTCATTTTAGGCATTTTGGTGCGTATATAGAGATATTTTGTTGTGGTTTTAATTAGCATTTCCTTTGTGAATGTTATTAATATTATTAATTAATATGCAATAATAATGTTTCTGTATATTCAGTAGCTATTTGGATATCCTTCTCTTTTGTAAAGTTTCAGTTTAAAAAGTTGGGTTCTGTGCCTTTTCTTTTTGATTTGTAATTCCTTACGTATTCCAGATACAAGTGTGCTGTTGGTCATATCTAATACAAATATCTTTTACTACTCGTTGGCTTGCATTTCACTCTTAACAAAAGAGATAAACAACAATTTAGAAAATTTAATTTAAAAAATCTTTAGAGAAGCAAAAATTTTTTATTTCAATAGAGTTCAGTTTATTAATCTTTTCTTTTACAGTGAGTGCCTTTTGTGCACTGTTCAAAAACCTTTGTCAAAAAAAAAAAAAAACCCAAAGGACAACAACAAAAAATCTTTGTCCATAAAGACCATTAAGGTCTGAAAATATTCTCAAATGTTATTTCCTAAAATCTTTGTTTTATCTTTTATATAACCCACCTGTAATTGATTTTTGGGTGATGTGGAAGCCAAGATTTTTTATATGCATAACTCCGTGACATAGCTTAACCATTTATTGAAAAGCCCTTCCTTTCTCTACTGCTCTACAGTGCCACCTTTACCATAAATCAAATGCACACACAAATGTGAATGTGTTTCTGGACCATTTTTGTTTCTTTCATTAGTCCATTTGTCTATCTCTGTACTGATTACTTACTGTCTGAACTACTGAGCTTTTATAACAAGCCTGAATATCAGTGTTGTTCTTTGTCAAAATTGTCGTGGCCATACTGAGCACTTTACATTTCCACATACATTTCAGTCAGCTTGTCAAATTCCAGAAAGAAAAAATTACCCTGCTGAGATTTTGATTGGGACTGCATCAATCGATTTTCAGAGAATTGGCATTTTTAGAAGAATGCGTTTACTACTTCATGGAAAGGGAATATCCTTCTATTAGGGTATTGTTTATTTTCTTTCAATAGTAGTTTGTACTTTATAGCAGAGAGGTCTTGAACTTCTTTCATATTGCTTATCCTTAGTATTGGATATATTTTGGTTCTATTGTAAATGGAAATTTAAAAAGTAATGTTTATCTGTAGTACCATATATAGAAATACAATTTAAATTATATTATATTTATATTTATTGCGTTTGATGAATTTGCTAATTTCATTTTTTGGTGTTTTTTCCTAAATTCATTTGTTAATTCTAGGAAGTTATCTGTAGATTCTTTCAGACTTTGAATGTTCATAATTTTGTCATCTATGAATATGACAGTTTCTTTCCAATTCTTATACTTTTATGTATATTTTTTGGTCTGTATTCTCTTGTCTTTATTTTTTATTTTTCCAGACTTGTAGTTTGTGTTGAATAGGAGTAGTGATAGGGGACATCCTTGTTTCATTCCTGATCTCAGAAGAAAGACTGTCAATATTTCATCAGTAAGTATGATGCTTACAGAGAGTTTTTTAAAATAGATATCTTTAGGGGCGCCTGGGTGGCTTAGTCGGTTAAGCGTCCGACTTTCGCTCAGGTCATGATCTCACGGTTCGTGGGTTCGAGCCCCGCATCGGGCTCTGTGCTGACTGCCAGCTCGGAGCCTGGAGCCTGTTTCAGAGTCTGTGACTCCCTCTCTCTCTGACCCTCCCCTGCTCACGCTGTCTCTCTCTCTCTCTCTCCTAGAAATAAATAAAACGTTAAAAAAAATTTTTTAAATAGATATCTTTATCAGATTTAGGATGTTAACTTCCATGACACATGGTACCAATTATTTACTTGTGTGGTAAATGAATGTGGTAGAATCCATACCTTTGCTATTGTTGAAGGGAGAGCAGAGTGCATTCCCCCCCTTCCCTTGGGTCTCAAGCTGACCATGCAATGTGCTTGGGGTTGGCCATGTGGGATGCCATGACAAAAGGGATGTTAGTGAATGTGACTTAGTCAGAGACTTAAAATGTGCTTGTGCTGTGAGCTTGCACTCCTGAACCTCTGCCATCACCATCAGGAGACCATACCTGGGTATCCTGAGCCATAGAATGTGACAAGAGAGGAAGAGACACCCCAGCCAATGCATAGACCCATAAGTTCAATTATAGCTGCTCCAGTCAACCCTCAAGTTCCTGTTCAATGTATGGACAAGAAATAAGTGCTTATTGTTTTATATCTCTAGTATTTTATGGTTGGTTGAAACATCTTCTATCCCTAGTTTCCTAAGAGTTTTAAACACGAATAAGTGTACAGAAGCAGATTTATAGTACAGCTAATGAGGCTCAGCTTCAGGATACCTCACTTTGAAGGAGGCTCTTCAAGGCTCTGAGAGAGGCTCTAGCAATGTGTTTACATGAACAGATACTTTGCTAAATGTTAAAAAGATATACTTACTGCAATCAGTTAAGGTCACTGTTTGTTTAACCTACCTTACTGTGATTTTACTTCTTTTTATGTTAGACAGCATTTAAGTGGCCAGAGCATTTTGAGGGATCTAATAAAGAGAAACTGGAATTGGGAGTATTGTTGGGTTTTGTGTTCAGAAGATGTAACTTTCAGTCATGTCCATGAATAGCTGAGTTATTGCTTGCTGTACTATTGTAGGAATGACTTCCATGAATACTCCTATTGATTAATGAGCGTCATCAAAATTCAAAGAGTACTTAAAAATAGCCACAAGAATATTTTATATGCTTTGGAATGTTAGAGCTCATGTATGAAAGAAATTTGACAGATTTTTCTCCAAATCAAAAACAATCTGATTTACATTTCATTACCAATAACAAGCTGTGAAGATATAATATATTTTTCTAATGTATTTCTAAACATTTAATAAAAATTTAAAAGTAAATCATGCTAGATAAAAGACCAAAAGGGGGCGCCTGGGTGGCTTAGTCGGTTAAGCGTCCGACTTTCGCTTAGGTCATGATCTCACGGTTCGTGGGTTCGAGCCCCGCGTCGGGCTCTGTGCTGACTGCCAGCTCAGAGCCTGGAGCCTGTTTCAGTCTGTGACTCCCTCTCTCTCTAACCCTCCCCTGCTCACGCTGTCTCTCTCTCTCTCTCTCCTAGAAATAAATAAAAATATTAAAAAAAAAAGAGAGCTACCAAATATGGAAATTTGTAAAAAAAAAAAAAAAGAAAAGACCAAAAGATCTTTTCGTCTTCTCAATTGAAAATATTACGAAAATAATTGTCAGAAAAAAATAGTGATTGAAGATTTATTTGGCAAAAAAGATGCAAGGAAAAATATTATAGAGTTAGATCAAACAATTAAATAATAAAAGTAATTTGTTATTATTTTGGGCTTTAGAACCCTGTGGAATTTATCAGCTTTTTACAACTTGTAATTTATTGGGATTTCTTATACTCAATAAACATTTATTTCTGTGCCTTTTGTATTTTGCATTAAAATTTTGCATAATTTTAATTAATGTATTAGAAATTGTGTCAGCTTCATGCCTCACAAAGCCTCAATGCTGTTCTAGATGTTTTAGCAAAGATTCCATCAATATCTGTTTGACGCTCCTATGATTTCCCCTGTTTATTCTATGAATGCAGTAAATTACATTGATTACTTTTCTCATGTTAAATCTAGCTTTCCTTCCTGGAGTAAATCTATCTTGGATGCACCATAATATTCTTTTACTATGTGGCTGGATTTGATTTGCTAATATTCAGCTCAGGATTTCTTTAGGTGTGCCTAATGTCTTACATTACATTCACATTTTACTCGAACTCATCCAAGTGGGTTTCTGTCGCTTGGAATCAAATGATTTCTGACCAAGCTCTTTGGACAAGCCACCACTCCCACCAACATGCTTTGTTAGAATACAATGCACTAGTATCTTTTCCCCAGCTAGATATATATTTTTTCTTCCCGGAGCTTCTCATTTGTTAACATCCTCACAATCTCATTTATTTCCTTGGTTTTTAAAAAGGTAAACTCCCTGGACAACTCCACAACCATGGTTCCAACAAACTTAGCTATGAGAAGTCAAGGGTATATTCTGGCTAAAAGTAGGCAGGCTGGGTGAAGGAGCAAAGTCCTCTAGCAAGGTCAGAATTCCACCAGGCTTGCGTTCCAAGGCCCAAAGCACAGCTTGAATAGGAGAGGTAATTGAGCCAGCTGCTGAGAGGCAGCAGCCACAACCCCCAACTCATTAATCTGCCTCCCTCAGCTAGGAAAGGGATCCAGCGCTTCCACTGCAGCAGCATGAGAGTAAGGGCACCATTTTCACGCACCATTCCATAAAAATCCCCCCCACCCCCCGTAGCACTTACGTAAAAAGATAAAAATAAAAATACTTAAGGAATCAGTCTCTGCAGCTACACCTAGGTCTTTATTTAGTAAATCTCCCCTCACAAAATTTATCCAGTTATTACTTTTTCCTCTCTTGGCCAAACATAGTATCCAGTGGTGGGTTCTTTGGTCCATTCTAGTAGGCCACACTGGGGCCTAGATTTCAGGAGAAGCCTGTACAAAGGTGTCTGCCTGGAAGGGAACTGGAGGCAAGAAGAAAAGTGTCTGTAGGGAGAATGACTCTTCACCCAAGGTGGAAACAATTCCTCTATGTCAAGACAGAACAAGGAAGAGAGTGACAGGTATTCATCTTGTCCAATGGATCTGCTGTTCCCTGGTATTCAAAAAGAAACCTTGAGTTTCCTGGGAGAAAGAAAGTAAGAGGCCAGTAAGAATTTAGCAAGTGCACCAAAAAGGATTTAGGCTGCTTGTCTCATGACTCCAGCAGAAATTCTTCCAACTCCTGTCCTATCGTGATGATGATGGTGATGGTGATGATGGTGATGGTGATGGTAGTTCATTTGATTGGGTGTTATGTATCAGATGGTTTGTGTGTATTATCTCTAAACAATTTGTAAGGCAAAGCTTTTTTCCCTAAATTTACAGCTAAGAAAAATAGATTGGAAAAGTTAGGTAATTTGCCACAAGTACTCTGTAAATGGTGACACTGCGATCCTGAGCTAAAGCCCATGTTCTTTTTAAAAAACCATCCTATCTTCCAACTTCACTTCACTGTCACACCAAAGTGGTAAAGTATATTGCAAAATGAGATTGAATTTGCAATACAACCAAGTAACTATTCTCCCACAGAAAAACAAAATAAATACCCTCAAACTATTAACTGTCATTGACAAGAATTGACAACTAAGAGAGAAGAAAATTTCCCAATACCCAACCTTCCAAATAAAGCCACAAACAACTGGGCCACATACCCACCAGAAACTTCACAGGAGCAGCAGAAGGACTGGTTCTATATCAAGAAGAGAGAGGTTGTGGGGGGTCTGGGTAATCATAAGCCTAGTGGGTTCTACTGCAGTGGGGTCAGAGCCTTTTTCTTCTATTGTGGATGGGAGGGATGCTTCCCTACTTCTTAGCATAGCAGTTCCAAAATTTTTAGTTTCAAGACCCCTTACATTCTTCAAAATTATTGATAACCCCAAAGAGCTTATGCTTATATAAGTTCTATGAACATCCACAGTATCAGAAATTAAAACTAGAAATGTTTAAATTATTTACTTACTAATTCATTTAAAAATAATGATACATCCATGACATGTTAGCATAAATAAAATTTTAATGAAAAATATATTTTCCCCAAATAAAAAATAATAATAAGAGTTCCATTGTTTTACATTTGTGTTTGTGTGTTTCTGATTCAGCAACATTTTCTTATGATAAAGCACACTTTTTTACAGTATAGCATCCTATGATTTGATATACTAAATACCTATTGCTGGACATTTGGATAATTCAAGTCATTTTTCTTTCTTTTTTAAAAAATTTAAGTTAGAGTTAGTTAACATATATTGTTTTACACTTTTGAAAATTTCCTTATTTGTCCAATTTAATAGAAGACAGATTCTCAGGTCTGCTTCTGCATTCTTTTGTTTTTTAAAATAGTTTATTGTCAGGTTGGTTTCCATATAACACCCAGTGCTCATCCCAAGTGCCCTCCTCCATGCCCATCACCCCCCTTCCCCTCTCCTCCACCCCCATCAGCCCTCAGTTTGTTTTCAGCATTCAAGAGTCTCTCATGGTTTGCCTCCCTCCCTTTCCCCAACTATTTTTCCCCTTCTTCTCCCCCATAGTCCTCCGTTAAGTTCCTCCTAATCCACCTATATGTGCAAATATATGGTATCTGTCCTTCTCTGCCTGACTTATTTCACTCAGCATAACACCCTCAAGTTCCATCCATGTTGCTTCTGCATTGTATTTGTTATATTAGGTTGCTTTGATCAAAGAATATGAGGAAAATCTGCCCTCACACAATTATGCATTCAGAAAAGAGGAATATTCTAATAGCCATTTACATAACTGAAAATATTCTTCTTTGATATTACACCAAAAGTCAACAAGTGGTAATTTCTAAAACACAAACAAAAAATCCAAACAAATAGAAAACAAATGGTAACTACTTAAGGATTATTTGCAATGTGAAATCTGAAACCAAGCCAGTCTTTATAAACATCTTTTGTACTTTGTTATATTAAAACCATCAATCTATTTTGTATTCAGAATAGACCTTTTACCCATATCTTATAACATCATTCATTGATTAGTCATTTGGAAATATTAGTTCTGAAGTAAGCAGCTATTTCAAATTAACGTACTTCATCATACTGGTCAAAACTCACATTCATTATCACCACCCACAGTGCCATCAGGAAAGCCTTCAAATGTAAGAAACTATCAAGCTCATGGTTTCAGATGCAAGTCTTGCAAAATTCCAATTTCTGTTTGAAAACTCTACTTTTATCACTGGCAACAAATCCCATTAGCTGTTTTTCCTGGAAGTGACAGGCTTTGTACATTTTCAAGAGCTGCCAGATAACCAAGTCCAGATAGCAACTGTCTGTATGGCCATTATTCTTTTAAGTAAAAATGGTGTTCTATGAAAGAAGTGACTAAGTTCAACTTATGACTCAGTTGCAAACATGTTTTCTGAAGACAACCATCATATTTCAGCTTGTAGAGAAGTGCTTTGTGTGTAATCATTTTTACTATTTCATCAAGCCATTCTTAAGTGACACTAGAACTTTTTTCTGTCCTGGTGAGTGTGCTGTGGTGAAGGATCCAATGACTACTAGTACATTCAGGTGCCACTGCTTTAATTCATGCTAAGGTGCCAGCAGTTTTACCCACCAATTATTTCTGTACCATCAGTGCAAGTGTCAACGCAGTCAAAAAAATAATATTTTATTGTGAAAATATTTTTGACCTTGTGGATTCCTTGAAAGGGTCTTAGGGGCACCTGAGTAGCTCAGTTGGTTAAGCGTCTGACATAAGCTCAGGTCATGATCTCACTGCTGGTGAGTTTGAGCCCCGTGTCGAGCTCTGTGTTGAGCTCAGAGCCTGGAGCCTGCTTTGGATTCTGTGTCTCCCTCTCTCTCTGCCCCGCCCCAAATCATGCTCAGTCTCTCTCTTTCTCTCTCAAAAATAAACATTAAAAAAAATTTTAAAGGGTCTTAAAGACTCCCATGAATCCACAGACCATATTATGAGAACAGCTATCCCAGCAAATTGAGGGAAGGTAAAACTCCAAGAAAGGAGGGGTGCTTGTAAGAAGAGACTGGTTCTCTCTCTGGATGCTATGGAATTGCAGCCAGTGTACATATTTGAGGGGATTCTTGGCTGAACTTGACATGTGTCCCCTGGAATTTGGGGAAGCCGCAGCACAGGATTGTACATTTTTGCCCTGCATTAGGATGCCTAGTGGAAGGGGTGACTAGGGGCTGAGGAGCAATGAGAAAGGGAAACTTTTTGGTGATTTGTCCACTCAGAGAGAGTGCCTTTTTTTTTTTTTTAATGTTTTTTATTTATTTCTAGGAGAGAGAGAGAGAGACAGCGTCAGCAGGGGAAGGTCACAGAGAGAGGGAGTCACAGACTCTGAAAGAGTGTGAGGGAGTGCCTTTTAATGGTCTGCATAAGGCAATGTGTAGCTCTGTTTTGGGGTGTGCATGTACCCAGGAGCCTCTCACCTGGAGGTTTGTAAAGTCAGGAGGCTTGCTGGAATCATCTTTCTGGAGGGAGAGAAGGATCATGGATAAGGTGCTTGGGAAGAAAACGATGCATCTTCCACTCTAGCCAAGTTCCCTGCAACCATTTGAGAATGTGTAATGGGAAGTCAGAGATTCCCAAGTTTCCATGTCATGGAGCAGGGGGGTAGAGAAAGAGCCAGGAGATGTGGATGGTCCACAGCTGCTAAGAGAAGGGATGTCCCCTCCCACAAAGTGAGGAGCCACTGGCAGGGGATTAAAAGGTCACGGACAGCAGGGGTCTGGATGAAGCTCAATATTGCCCCTAGAAAACCATACATGCCATCTACACAGAGCACACCTCATCAAACAGAGGAGACCAAGAGCATTTCCCCACTCCCACCAGCTCATCTCCTTTTCCTGATTCTCAGTAGCTTACAGGGAATTGTCCCAAGAAAATAGGGGGGAAGGAAGTGAACCAGATGCTGCTCAAGCCCTCCTCTCCTCTTCCCCTTTCCCCCAACCCACCCCCTAGAAGGAGGAGGAGGAGGAGGAGGAGGAGGAGGAGAAGGAGGAGGAGGAGGAGGAGGAGGGCAGCCAAGGAATTTCAAATGGACATTTAGAGCAAGACTTTTAAATTGGACTGAGCTGAATTTAAATCATCTGATGTGTCAAGAACATTATTGGATCAGCTCATGCACTTGATAAGGGATCTACTACCCAGTAGGGAAGAAAGATTTAACACAGTATGTTGGGGACAGTGAACAGAATAAATAAAATTGTTATGTGCTTATTCCTCCAAACAGCTGAGACTCCTCAAATCAGCCACATTTAAACAAAACTGACTGAAAGGAACAATGACTGTGATTCCTTTCAGCCACACCCTTAATGAACCCATGCAAATAAAAACAAATGTTTCTTGTTCTGCCTGCCATTGGCTGAAAAGCCTCCATGGAGTAACAATGGGAATATTGGTTAAAATGAAGATACACAGCTTCTGTCCTCCCTGCACCCTGTTGTCCATTGTCACTGTGCAGACTCCATCTCCTCTGGTGCCAGTGGACTGTCAGTCACATTGCCTTACTTTCCCTCTGATTACAGGAGTGGACATTTGATTCATGGGGTATAATGGGGGAGGGGGAGAGACACACGATCAAAGCAGGCCAATCAGACCCCCTCCAAGTAATTCACTCCATGGTTACTAAGAGAAGGAGTTGCTCTCTGTTTTTTCTAGAATCTTGGAGCTCTAAGGAGGGGCTAGCCTATTGCTGATAGGCTACAAAAGAATGACGAGCTGAGAAGAAAACAGAGCTGAGGGGTAGAGAGACAGAGACAGAATGCTGGACGACCCTGGGGCCACCTTTACCTAGACTGAAACCCATCCCTTGGACTTCCAAGTTTGGGGACATATTTTACTCTCTTTGATTAAGCTAAGCCAACTTGGGGTTTTATTGTCTCATATGATCAGAGTCTGAATGAACAAGATTCTAGATTTGGCTGTTTCATTTACTAACATTTAAGCCTAGGTACTTTATTAAACTGTCTATTCATTCTTTCATATATTCACTCATTCACTTATTCAAGTGTGATACCCTGAACTTGGCACTCAAGGATGAAAGATGGAATTATTTGATTCTTTAAGGAGCTCACAGTCTTCTGGGAAGACAAAAATGGGGAAAAAATAACTACAAAAACAATGAAAAGTTGTTTTAAAATTCAAGAGGTGCATAGAGAAAGCACATAAGTCTGTCTGGAAATATCAAGCAATGCTTTGAGCTTGAGAGTTGTCGCCAGAGACAAAGGCATTCTAGACAGGGAAGAGCATCTGCAAAGTCATGAAGGCAGGAGAGGGGTTGGCACAGGATGACTCTAGCACAGTGTGAGGTGGGGAGTAGGCCTCCATAAGTCAGGGCAGGTGTACAGGCCCAGGTCATGAACTATGTCATGCAAAGTGTTTTGGTCCTGGTTCTAAAAGTCAGAATGAGCCACTGAAGGATTTTCAGTATGAGAGATAGGATAGGACTTGAAAATTTTAAAAATCCAACCAATAAACAACAAAAGCAATTCCAGATAATTGAAAGAGGGCAAGATGGGAGACAAAGAGATGGAGTAGGGAGTAGGGGGAGGGAGGTATAGAGGAGGTGGTTCTTAAAGTGGTCCAGGTATGAGAAGGCTAAAGTCATAGATACAGCAATTGAATAGACAGATCATGGTGGTTCTTTGGATGTGGGTCAGCAAGGTGAAGATTGTTTCTAATGAGAATAGCTCTTGCACTTTGGAGATACTCAACATTATGGGAATCATGGATTCCTTTGAAGAGTTTTATCAAATCTATATACTCTCTTGCCAGAAACATTAACATGCAAAATAATGATGGCCAACATTTTCTAAACATTTACTATGTTTCAGTCACTGACCTAGAAGCTTTGTTTATTTAATCATCACAGCAAACCTAGGTAGGTACAAAATTAGGTTCAGCAATCTACCCAAGTCACCTAGGAAGCAGCAAGGGTAGAATAGGAACCCAGGTAATCTGACTCAAACTCAGTGATTTAATGGCTATGCTTCACTGTTCTTCATACAAAGGTACCTAGTTTGTGCCTACAATTCAGAAGGGACCCAGATTCCTCCACTCAAAGTTTATCTACTACCACTTAAAAGTCCACAGATCTAGAGCTAAGAGCACCTGCCATATATGAAAGCCCTTGGTAAATTCTATGAATCACTGTGAAGGATCAGTGATCAGTGTAAAGGATTCTTATAATTGATCTTGGGTTGCCTCAAACTATGGCCTCCTCTCACTATGGCCAGAAGATGCCGGTTTTATGCCCTAACTCAGTGTTATTATGGCCCTATCTAAGAAGAATTTGAAATATTTTTTTCTTTCATAGATTCCCCATGAAATGTTAATAATATGGATATACTATCCATCTGCTTATGTGCTGTGTATCTGTGCTTTATACATAAAATATAGGTAAGATATTTTCAGTCCTCCCTCCCACCAAGAATCCTCTTTTACCTGGTTGAGGGCATACTGCCCCCACTGAGAATATACACCCTAGCTCTAACCACCCACCAATTAGAGCTATGTCCTAGTATTCATGCCCTTGTGTTCATATATTCATGCCCTCTTTTAAGTGTAGACTGGCTTTTTTCCTTTCATTAAAAAAATGGTGGTAAACTTAACATAAAATTTATTGATTTAAGTGCACAGTTCAGTGGCATTAAGTATATTCACATTGTTGTCCAACCATCAACACTATCTATTTCCAGAACTTTTTCATCTTCCCAGAAAGAAATTCTGTACCCATTAAAAACTACTCCCCAATCCTCCTTCCTTATCAGCCCCTGGAAACCACTGTTTTACATTCTTTCTGTCCTTATAAATTTTATTATTCCAAGTACCTGGTGTAAATGGAATCATATAAGATTTGTCTTTTTGTGACTGGCTCATTTCATAATATTGTCAAGGTTCATCCATGTTATAACAGATATCAGATTTCATTCTTTTTTAAGGCTGAATAATATTTCAGTGTGTGTATATACCACATTTTGTTTATCTCTTCATCCATCAGTGGACATTTGGGTTTTTTGCATGTTTTGGCTATTGTGAATAATGTTGCTATGAACACAGCTGTATAAATATGATTGAGTTCCTGCTTTCCTTTGTGTGTGTACCCAAAAGTGGAATTGCTGGATCCTATGGTGATTCTATTTTTCATATTTTGAGGAACCACCATACTGTTTTCCACAATGACCATACCAATTTACATTTCCACCAGTAGTTCATAATTTCTCCTAGGCTGACTTATTGATTTGCTTCTACAAACTAGAATAAGACAGAAGTGATGGAATGTCACTTCTGACATTAGGTTATAAAAGGCTTGTTGGGGGGTACTCTCTTGGTTTTCTGGCTCTAAGGGAAGCAGACTGCCATGTTGTGAGCATCCCCAGTGAAGAGGCCCATGTGGCAAGGAACTAATGTGTCTACCCAACAGCTGACAAAACACATGAGGCCTGCCAACAGCCACGTGTGTGTGCTTGGAAATGTACCATGTTCCCATGGAGTCTTGCAATGATTGCCTTCCCAGAAGCCACCTTGACTGCAACCCTGTGAGGGAGTTTGAGACGAGGACACCCAGTAAAACCTTGTACAGATTCCTGACCCACAACACCTGTGATATAATAATAGTTTGTTGTCTTATGCTGCTAAGTTTTGGGAGTAATTTGTTATGTAGCAATAGATAACTAACACAGTGGGGTTAGATACAGTTTTATTAAGAAGAAAGAAAAAAAAAAAACAGGTTTTCATGCTGTTCTGAATGGCCCTGCAGAGGGAAAAATCCAGGACAGAGAGAAGAGACCTGCTGAAATGATGCCCTTTGGTAGAGGGAACATAATCCCATGTGCAGGAGGAGGGCTTGCCTTCAGAAAGAAGCAAAGTTCATCTACACAGTGAGAGATGCATTAACTGGAGAAATATCATGTGAAGTCTGTGGTCACAAATTTCTAGTGAAACCAGCAAGAAGTGTGTGTGATTTTTCTTCAGCCACGTTTAGTTGTTCAGATTTTGACATGGCGTCAGTGGTGCTGGATTTAACCAGGGCTTCTTTTTGCCAAGAGAGGATGACATAGCTAGAGGGGACAGACGTGTGGAGGATATTCTTAAGGCAATACATACTATATTCTATAAAGGCTGTAGTACCTATAATAGTATGTAATATATAGAGTATATATATGTATAGCATAAACATATATGACATAATATGTGGTATACAGTATATGTATACTATTATGTATCTATTATAGTCCTATAATGGTTGACTATGGATAGTGACATGGTAAGATCCATAAACTTGAGGTCCCAGTGGAGACAGGATTGTTGGAGTTGGGGTACTTTATAGAAAGACCTTAGTGGCTAGAGAGTGGACACAAGAAATCAAGATTAGGGATGGAGTGCAGTTCTAGGATGTGGCTATGGGGAACAATGATGGAGAGATGCCGGAGAGAAGGTCAATGAGGTAAGAAGTTCAAAGAACTGAACACCAAGGTGTCAGGTGGTGGGGAGTGGAATGGATTACCTATATTGAAATTGTAACATTGAGAGATAGTAGGGCTACACTAATAGATTATAAATAAGGGGGCCATTAGTGAACATGTGTTTTTAATGTTTTTTATTTATTTTGAGAGAGAGAGAGAGAGAGACATAGAGAGCATACATGGGACAGGGGCAGAAGAGAGAGGGAGATAGAGAATCCCAAGCAGGCTCCATGCTTTTAGATGCAGAGCCCAATGTGGGGCTCGATCCCACAAACTGTGAAAGTGTGACCTGAGCCAAAATCCAGTTGGACACTTAACCAACTGAGCCATCCATGAACCTGTGTGTTTTATTGGTGAAGTCATTTTAAAAATCTAGAACCAAAATAACAAAAGAAAAAAATCTTAGTAATGGCCAACATTCTGTTGAGCACATTTCTAAGTGCTTCATGCCCATTAACTCATTTAATCTTCAGAACAACTCTGAGAAGCAGGTATTGTTATTACAGTATTCTCATTTTAGGAATGAGGAAACTGACACAGAGAGCTTAAGTAACTTGCTCCCATATCCCATTGCTGGTAGGTGGAAGAGTTGAGGTGTGAGCCCCAGCAGTGTAGTCTGGGGTTCTTAGTTTTCATGCTTCCCTCTCTCCTCCCTGTAGCAGTTCCCTCTTCTCTAGAGAATTCCTAAGGCACCAGTGTCAGTGCCACACAATTTGTCACATAACCCTATGCTGTCGTGCATTAATCCACACCTGCTTGTGTGTTAGTCCAAAACTAACAGCTGAGATACATGTGTAATTCTCACTGTCCTCCTGTGATCTCACATGCATGCACACACATACTCACATACACTCACATGCACTTGTGTATCCCTCACACGTACAAAGAGGGATTCACAGTTGAGTGCCTTCTTGGGGAAGGTGGAGGAGGCAGTAATGTGAATGGGCTCTGCAGCTCTATATAGGCTGTGCGTCCTTGGACAAGCTTCTTTGCTCTGCTGAGCCTTAATTTCCCAATTGTAAAATAGCCCCCTAACCTGGTTGTGAAGGTGAGTAGGAATCTTCTATCTGAGCCAGTGTCCAATACAAGTTGTTGTTATTGTGAATGTTGTTACTATTACCATCACCTCTCTCATCTCCTATCACTCTTTCCTTCTAGGTCAGTGGTTTTCTGGTAATTTCTTGAATATGTCAAGCTCTGTCCTGCCCCTAAGCTTTTACACTTGTTGTCTTCTCTGCCTGAATCATTTTTGCTCTACATTTTCATGAGGTTGTCATGAGATTTCATGTGATTTTTATGAGATTCACTTTCTTTTGATTCAGGTCTTGGCTTAAATGTCACCTTGTCAAGGAGACCTTACCTGATTATCATATCTAAAGTACACACACACACACACACACACACACACACTTCACTCTCTAACGTTTTACTATTTACTCATTACTATCTGAAATTATTATATATATTCATTGTTTATTGTCTGTCCTCCTCCCTAGAACATAAACTCCAGGTAGGCAGGAACTTTGTATTTCTTGTTCATGGCTATAATCCAGTGCTGGGTATAAGAAAACAGTAAATAATTCTTTGCTGGGTGACCATTGACTGAGTAATAGCCATAACTGCTTATAATAAAGACCATCATACACTGAGTGTTTGTGCAAGGCATTGTGCTAAGTATTTAATGTAAACGGCTTCATTTATTCTTCACAAATAGCCTAAGAAATAAGTATAATGGGACCCAGATTTACACAAGACATGCACGAGAGGAGAGGTGGAGCAGCTAAGTGATATGCTCAAGGTCACACAGTAGGTAAATGGACGAGGCTTCAAATCCACCATTCTATAGACAAAGCCTGCAGTCTTGACCACCATGAATTTCAGTTAAAAGACTCTCCTGTCTTTCCTTTCCAGAACATTATCACATTCTAGCACAGCTGCTGATATGGGCCCGAGACAGGCTGCCTTCAGATCCACCAGGGAATGTCTTGGAAAAAAACCCAACTCAGTCCCAGAGGGGCTGAGATTGTGAGGCCCTGAGAGGCCACTCTGGCTCACACCCAGCCTGCTGGTGTCTCCAAATGTCGATGATGATTCTAAGCCACGAGGTAAGGGAGTTGCTGATCCAATGGTCTCAACAGGCTCCTATCCTTTGTAGCCTACCTTTGCTGGCCCCCTGCCTTCTAGCTGTATCAGAATATTGGCATTTCCAGAAGAAGCCAAGCTGCATCTCTACCCTTTGTCTCAGAATAATCTGCTCCACTGCCTAGCATTCCCTTCCTACTTCCTTGTCCTCTAAAAACTCCTGCTCATCCTTCAAGAGCCAGTTCAAGAGTCACCTTCTCTGATCTTCCCCAGGTGGTGTGGACTGCCCCTCCTCTGACTCTCACCTCTGTGCTGCAGAGAGGAGAGATTAAGCAGGTAGGGCTGGAATCAGGCAAGTTAGATTCACACAATTTGCTTCTCTGCTAGTAATCTGTGTGATCTCAGCAAGTTACTTAAGCTCCCCACGCTGCAATTTTCCCATCTATAAAATGGGGAAAATAGTACCTACTTCATAGTGTTGGTGTGAAGCTTAAATGAGGTAACCTGTGTGAGGCATCTAGCACATGCCTGGAATAAATAGTAACAATTAGCATTATGAATTCTATTTTAGAGAACCTACCAGTCAGGATTGAAACCTGTGTGTCTGCTCATCTCCCTCATTAGACCGATATCATGGGGACAAAACCTCATACCCCTAGCCTTGCAGTAGGCCTTGAAATACTATGTGCTCCAAAAGGTTTGTGGAATGAATCTGTCAACTTTTAGGAAACATGCATTGAGGGAATGGAAGAGAGAGATGTCTTTATTTAGGCTTGAGAAGCAAGCCAAACTGATTTTTCTGTGTCATTTTTGTTGTTGTTGGCAGGGTCAGGGTTGTCTTGTTGGGGTTTGAAATAATAAAGATGGGATGGAAGGAGGCGGCAAACAGCCCAACCAAACCCTGTGGCCTCTGTCCCCACCCTCAGCCTATTACCTCAGTTTCCCTCATCTCCTTAGGCATCACATCTACAATGGGAAAATCTTTTTGAAAAATGGTTGCTGCACCTCTTACTTGACACATTCCCCAAAGCAAGGGAATCAAGAGCAAAAATAAACGATTGGGACCTCATCAAGATTAAAAGTTTCTGCACGGCAAAGGAAACAACCCACAAAACTAATAGGCAACCAACGGAATGGGAAAAGATAGTTGCAAATGACATATCAGATAAAGGGCTAGTATCCAAAATCTATAAGGAACTCACCAAACTCCACACCCAAAAAACAAACAACCCAGTAAAGAAATGGGCAGAAGATATGAACAGACACTTCTCCAAAGAGGACATCCAGATGGCCAACAGACACATGAAACGATGCTCAG